>NW_019396685.1:90229-94523 GCF_000591075.1 Eurytemora carolleeae | reverse complement strand
TCATAACTATTTTAGGGTTCTATGTATCAAATCAAGTTTAAATCTAAATGGGAAACCAACGCGGAACCCTTAGACCGCCTCCAGGAGTCAGAATGCTATGCACCTGCACCACCGTGAAGATTGTGTATTTTTGTGACGTGTACGCCATATTTATTATTATGAATTATCGGAAACTTCAAAACAATGTATAAATCTATACAATCTATTTTACAAAATCCGAAGCTTCTCTTTGTCCAGTGTCAATGTCATGTCATGTATATAAGTAATCTCTAGGAGTGAAACTAAACAGAGGGTTACGTGTGTAAGTGAAACATATGGAACACAAGAGGATATTCAATCCTCACCCCCGGCCTCCAAACTGCGCTGGGGATATTTAATCAAATTACAATAAACGCCCCCAACTTGTTTTTTTTACGATTTCCCTCATTTTTTTAGACCTAGTACCTGAGATGTTCTAATCCTGTCAATCTGTCCAGTTTCTTATACAAAGCATCACGAAGCATCTGGTCAAACGTTTCATTAAACCACAGGACAAAACTTTTAACGGGGCTTAGCCGGATATCATTCAACACAAAAATTAACTACTCAATTCTTCATTCTTCACTGAAAAATATTTTGGGAAAATGTACTTTTTTTAATATTTCAATATGGAGGGGAACGATAACGTCTATGATATGAAAAATTCTTACATACAGAAAATGCATGTCTAATGACACATTTCTGTTAAACTGTATGTTTACTAATGTATAAAATAATTTTGTTTTATATGTTTCAACATGGAGGACGCATATCGTAATTAAGATGCATTTATAATTTTTTTTTTGTTGAATAATTAACTTTGAAAAAATGGAAGATAGAAAAAATAATTACAGGGAGTGTTCGCGAAAATGAGTGTTCTTACTTCAATCTGTTGTGTCTATAAGGAGAAAATTGTTTATAGCGACTTACACTGAAGAACGTTGCGTCTAAGACTCGGATCGTAAACAAATCAATTTAAGTTAAAACAAATCATTCAGATTTTATGACCTATAATCATCGATTATTTTTCGAGTAATCATTCAAAGCATTGAGAGTAGAAATATCTGGTGGCCAACTTTTACGGCGTTAATTAAGTGCATTGTATACAAAACCAATAAAAAATATTATGAAATATCAACTATAAATAATCGATGACTATAGTCTGTAGTAGCGATCGAAAGCGATTATTTTTCGCCGTAAGCCTATACCCCCTTTTATTTTTCGCGAACACTCCCTTTAACATTTACCTGGTTTGAAGTTTTTAATCTAAATTGATTGTGAGGATTTTAAAAAATTCTAAAAAAAGGGACTGTAGACATAACTTTTAGTGACGCTTCCATCTCGAATCCTCGATCTAAAATGTACCATTCACAACAGTACCCTTAAACCGATCAAGAATGACTGAGAAATCCTTATTTTATCTTTTAAATTTGTTATTCTAACTGTTTTTCTATCTCAGAAACAATGAGTGGATACAATTGTTAGAATCAAACACGTGTTAAACTAAATAGTATTCGGTCAGATAAAGTTTTAAATGGTACCATTGTGAATCGGGCCACTCTAAAATACAACAACATTTCCTTTAAAACAATTAGAAAAGTAAAGTTTGAAGTAAATGCAGGTTTAAGATTCCTTTGGAAGAATAGATAGATCTAAGGACTTAACTCCAGGGTGAATTATCAGCTGAACAAACCGAACTGAAAATAATATAAAATCAGAGACTCCGTGCTTGAAAGGAATTGAGTCTTTGCCATGAACCCAAATTTTCTACGCTCTATATCCTTCTTTATCCTTGCATTTAATGGTGCAAACCTTTGATATTTCAAACTTAGATTATTTGATCTGACAGAACTCATAGTTTGAAATATCTAAGTTCTACAGCATTGTTGGTTTAACAATTAAGAGTTTGTGACAAATACTTGCAATTCCTTTCAATAAGAAAAAAGATATAAATATATCTATTTTTCTTATTGAAATATAAATATGACAAAATACAATTCTACTTTGTAAAATTTTTGCTATTGCAAAAAATATTTGTAGTTTCTTAAACATTTGACAGAGATTTCCACAGAATAACTATCAAAGTTTCAAATATTCATCAAAAAATAAATGTTATAATTTCTAAATTTCAAGATTTGCAATGTGCATGAAATGCCAACCCTATGATATCAAAAGTTTGATAAGATTAGCACACTAGCAAACATGGAAGTCCTGATCCGCCTCATAACTATTTTAGGGTTCCAGAGTTCTTACAGGTATTTTGTGGCAGGTCCGCTAAAACGCAGAAGTGGCAGAAATGTTTGGCTATTATTGGTTTTTCTTCTGTAACTTAATAGAGTTTTCCCCCAAATATCTTTCTCGCAAATAGGCATATTTTTGCTAAAAATTTGCAGTTGTTTTCCAAATCTGAAAGAGGAAGGTCAGGTGGGTCAGGTAAACTTACCCGAATTTGCTATGGGAGAAATCTGAACTATTTATCTCGAGTTTTATAAATTTTGTTTCGCAAAAACATCATTAAGTTAAAATTGTGTGTTTGAAAGCAAAAAGTTTTAAATTTATTTTGTTAAATATTTTAAGCAATTTCACGCAGAATTTTGCAAATACTAAGCATTGAAACCAGACATTTGAGAAAGCTCTCAATTATTTAATAAAACGAATGCGCGAATATAAGACCGACGACTGACTAACGAAAGACAAAAAATATGGATTTATTTGAGCATTTAAAGACATCGTTTTTAAGCTTTCTTCCTACAAAATATTCACTTTTTTCCGATGTAAAATATTTGTTTTCCGCGAATGAAATGTTTTTCGTATAGGGGCTGAATTTTTCAGGTCTGTATATTTTCCCGAAAAATCATTTTCCTCCCCAATCTGTTGAAAAAAAAATTTTCCAAGAAGTTGTTGTTTTCCTACTGTTTGGGTAAAAAGTATTAAAAGGTTGAAAAAACTTTTGCCTATTCAAGTCCAATAATTTTTTTTTTAGATCTCCGGTTTACCTTTCTTACCTAAAGTATGTATTTGATGAAAGCTCTCTGGTGGAGAGTTTGATCTGCGGAATATTGCTTTAGAATGCAAAACTGCCTGAAATATACTAACTTTAGTTTCAGAGAGTCGTTTGTCAGTATGTAAGCTTGTTTGTTTATATATATATAAAGTAGAAATATCTATTTGTTATTATTATTATTATTATTATTATTATTATTATTATTATTATTATTATTATTATTATTATTATTATTAAAGGACAACCCATCATTCAATGAAATAGGGGTCGGCGCTCCTAACCGCCGAAACAACGTATCCACGGGGTTTACACCCTAGGGAGAAGACTTATTTATATTTCCATCATAATTCATGAACCCATTGACCGATTTGCCTCAAATTTTGATTTGAGAGCTCGGTAAAGCCTTAAAATCTTGGTTCAAAGATTTTTTTCTTCAATAAGTTTTAAAGTAAATCATAATCAGTCGGTGACTAATTTTGGCTAAATATCGTTCAAGAGCAAAAGGGAAAAAAGATTTAAAAGCCCCCCTATTAATTAGCTGATCAAGATAATAAAACTAAATCCTTTTCCTTTGATTTCTATTTTATGTACTTTTTTAGAATTGATGGGAAATATTCCAACAACCTTTATATTTGGAGGTGTTAAAATATTTTCTCCTGTATAATTTTAATTTTGTATGTTTTTGTTATATTTCATAAATAAATAATTACTTACTTACTAAATAGTATGTGTGTACGTATCAATAAATATATAAATTAATTCAATTAATCAATCAATCAATCAGTATGCTAAACATTATATAAAAATAAATAAATAAATTAATCAATAAATCAAATCATCACAACCAATACTCAAGAAATCCATCTTGAATTACCTTACTGAGCCAAGATATAAGAATATCAACTAGATCCTGGAACTGATACCAGGCAGTGTGGGAAAACAAATGGTTCTGCAACCATTCAACCTGATAAAAATATTATTATATAAAATCTCGATTTCTATAAATAGAACTCTTATTGAGGGTAACTACTATCAACAAAGTAGAGCACATGAGTCCAATGGTTGAATGATCCGAACCAGTACAAGTTTTTACCGTGTAACCGCATACGCATTTACTCGCACCAGCCTGTCTAGTGGACCCAATGCGTTTTATGCAAACAATGTAGGCCGGCCTAAATCAATGTGATAGTAGAATTTATATTTTTACAATAAAAATATAATTATTATTCAAGGGGTGTATATTTAAAAGAATTATTCGAAGATCCGAGGGGG
>NW_019396685.1:88777-89576 GCF_000591075.1 Eurytemora carolleeae | reverse complement strand
GTGCAGGGGAGGGTTAACAAATTGGATATAATGTCAATACTAATTACCTAATGAAACAGATTTCAGAGAACTGACTTGTTTATGCCGAGGCATGTTTCAACAAGCGTTTTCTTGCATCTAAAATAAATGAGTGTACAAGTAAATACAGTTAAAGCAATAGTAGTTAATAAATCATTTTTCTTAATGATTATATATTAACTATGTAGGCCTAAAAAAGCTCTAAAATGTACAAGAAAGATGACTTTATGACAGTTAAAAATCAATTCAACAATAAAACAGAATTGTTATAATGTTAGAAAATAAAGGAAACGATGATTGGTGTCGTCGATCTGTCTGATAGTCTGAACTCTGACTGTACAGTGTACAAAATAGAAATGTTCATTATAACCTTTGTATGGAGAGCTCTGATTGGTTTAAATATTTCTCCTATGCATTCTCATTGGTTAATCTTATACTTTCCCTCCCACACAACACAAGCAATTTCACAAAAAGAACTTTATTGAAAATATTAATGAAGGAGGGGATAGAGAGAAAAAAGTGATAAAGGAGGGGTCATGAGGGAAATCAAGATAATTAGGAGGGGATAGAGGGAAAAGGATAATATGGAGAGGATCTAGAGAGAAAAGGATGGATTGGATGGATAGGATGGATAGGATAGCAGGGGCGTACGAGGGGGGGGCCGCGCCCCCCCGCCTCCCTCTACGCGTGCCCCCCCTGAGAGGCTGAGGGGGGGCATCCATGGGGGAGGCTCTTTTAATATTACATCTGCTTGCATTTCCCTTCCTCAGGTCAGGCACAG
>NW_019396685.1:0-88347 GCF_000591075.1 Eurytemora carolleeae | reverse complement strand
GATGATAAAGGAGAGGATAAAGAGAAAAGGATGATAAAGGAGAGGATAGAGAGAAAAGGATGATAAAGGAGAGGATAGAGAGAAAAGGATGATAAAGGAGAGGATAGAGAGAAAAGGAGGATAAAGGAGAGGATAGAGAGAAAAGGATGATAAAGGAGGGGATAAAGAGAAAAGGATTTTAACGGAGGGGAGAGAGAGAAAAGGATGATAAAGGAAAAAGGATGATAAAGGAGAGGATAGAGAGAAAAAGAGGATAAAGGAGAGGATAGAGAGAAAATGATGATAAAGGAGAGGATAGAGAGAAAATGATGATAAAGGAGAGGATAGATAGAAAAGGAGGATAAAGGAGAGGATAGAGAGAAGAGATTGAGGAGGGGATAGAGGCAAAAGGATAATAAAGGGGAGGGGCGTACGAGGGGGGGGGAGCCCCCGGAAAATAGAAAACAATAGCATGATTCGGAGAATAGAAAATAATAGCATGATTGGGAGAATAGAAAACAATAGCATGATTGAGAGAATAGAAAATAATAGCATAATTGGGGGAATATAAAACAATAGCAAGACTGGGAGAATAGAAAATAATAGCATAATTGGGAGAATAGAAAGTAATAGCATGATTGGGAGAATAGAAAACAATAGCATGATTTGGAGAACAGAAAACAATAGCATGATTTGGAGAATAGAAAACAATAGCATGATTGGGAGAATAGAAAATAATGCATGATTGGGAGAATAGAAAAAGTGACCAGGGTTCCTTTAACATTACAGTGTAAGAAAATACAATTTCTTTACTGCAAAGAAATGAAAGCTATGAAGTTACAAGAAGATCAAGGTTGGACTGGACACTGATAAGAAGGGAGCTGATAAAAAATGGAAAAACTTCAATATTTTCTGTATATCACCGATTATTGAATTATTTAAATAAAACAAATTCTCGAATATATTTGATTTTTCAAATATTTTAGTTTCCAATTTTGTACATATTTACTTTAAATTTATTCTATACAAATAGACATAGTCCCAACCTTGATTCTCTTTCATCCTTCCCGGACAGTTTAGAATTCAAGTGTCCTTTAAACTCAACAGAGGGTTTAAACGAAACAGCTGGCATCACGGGAATACCGGGATGAGGGGGGGGGTCTTCCTATTCCAGAGTTTTCTGGTTATCACTGTATGATTAGTTATCAAAATTTTAATTTCTTTTGGGTCGTATTAATTATCTATTGTAATTTGGTTCTAAGTTTGAAATATCAAAGGTTTACACCATCAGGTGGAACAAATATAGGTATTAGAAAATCAGAGTTTGGGGGGGGGGTAGGAAATTTAAAGGATTTTTTTCTGATTTGCTTAAATTCTTTACGTTATTTGGTTTGTAAACTTCAAAATGTGTGACCCAATCGGACGCAAATTTTTGTGGTAAATGACCTCATGGGAAGGTATAGGGCTGGTCAGAATTTAAAATATATTTCCTTAAAGTAATTTTAATCAATGAAATCCGTCAATGAAAATAGTAAAATTTACAACATTTGTAATTGATATTTTTTTAATATACATATGGCTGCAGATTGGCTATAAAAAAAAAAGATTATGAAAACCTAGTCATTTATTTCTTACCTTCCATAATTTTTTTGTGGTTCAACCGTCACAGAATTTAATCTCTTCCACTTTAATTTTCATTTCTTGAATTGGGTATATAGAGATCTAGGATTGATCTTAATCGTGTGTTACAATATGCAGATTTCTTTAATCTTTATTCAATATTCCGTAAATTGTTGAAAACTAACAGCCCTGCAGAAGTCAGGTAGTTATGGTTTCAACCGGAGAATATGTAAATCGCAGATATCCCAAATCAGATTCTGCGTAAGTGCCAACTGTGGATATCGAGATCATATGATTTGGATTTTGAATATCCAATACAAAAGTTCACAGCTGTGTTTTAAACTTTTTATTGAACCGGGTTCATAAATATCACCAACTGAAATGCACAAGATATTATTCAACATTTCAACTGCTTTTTGTGTTTTAACATGCAAAAGTATGTTTTTTCTTAAATTCAAAGCAAAACTGGGTTACATATTCGATATCATATATTTTATGGAATTTTATTTTTTGTTCCTCAAAGAATTGGTCATGGAGTTCATTTGCTGCAATGCTCACTGCATGAGCATGGCATTATTAAACCAATTAAAATTTTTTTTAAATTCCTGAACAACCTTAACACATTTTTTGTTATATCCATGAAACAGAAAGAAAATGTAAATATTGGCAATATATGATTCGTCACATTTTTTAATGGTTCAATATTGTTCAGTATTTCTAAAAACCCTTTGTTTTATCATAACCAGAAAAATGTAAAAAATTTAAAACTTAATTAAGATTCTCGTAATTAATATATCACCATTTTTTAGTAGAAAAATATTTTAAAAATGTGTATTATAATCCATTATTATTATAATTTACTAAAAGAAACGTTTGACTAAATTAAAGTTTTATATTGGAAGAGGGAAGAAGGGGTAAGTATTTGAGTGGAAAGGGTGAGGGGGGGGGAAACTAAAATATGGCACGGGGAGTAGGGGGTATTTGTAAAAAGAGAGGGATTTGGTGGTCAATGGTATGTTTGGAAAATAAGATATGAGAAAAATCTGAAAAGAGCGGAAATTAAATAAAAACTTGGGAAAAGATGGAAAGGGAGACAAACAATATAAAACAAATTCGAGAGTAGGCGATGACACAGAGAAAGCATAGAAAAAAATAGAATACAGGAAACTCATGTAGAAAAAAAAGATGCTAGAGAAACATAGAAAAAATGAGGAAACAGAGAAAACACAAAAACGAAGATCGAATACACAGCGAAAACATATAAAGAATGAGAATACCGAGAAAACCTGAAAGAATGAGAATACAGAGAAAACACAAAAACGAAGATCGAATACACAGAGAAAACTTGAAATAATGAGAATACAGAGAAAACCTGAAAGAATGAGAATACAGGGAAAACACAGAAAGAAAGCGAATACAGAGAAAACCTGAAAGAATGAGAATACAGAGAAAACTTGAAAGAATGAGAATACAGAGAAAACTTGAAAGAATGAGAATACAGAGAAAACCTGAAAGAATGAGAATACAGAGAAAACTTGAAAGAATGAGAATACAGAGAAAACACAAAAAGAAAGCGAATACAGAGAAAACCTGAAAGAATGAGAATACAGAGAAAACCTGAAAGAAAGCGAATACAAAGAAAACTTGAAAGAATGAGAATACAGAGAAAACCTGAAAGAATGAGAATACAGAGAAAACCTGAAAGAATGAGAATACAGGGAAAACCTGAAAGAATGAGAATACAGGGAAAACCTGACAGAAAGCGAATACAGAGAAAACCTGAAAGAAAGCGAATACAGATAAAACCTGAGAGAATGAGAATACAGAGAAAACTTGAAAGAATGAGAATACAGAGAAAACCTGAAAGAATGAGAATACAGAGAAAACCTGAATGAATGAGAATACAGAGAAAACCTAAAAGAATGAGAATACAGAGAAAACCTGAAAGAATTAGAATGCAGAGAAAACCTGAAAAAATGAGAATACAGAGAAACCCTGAAAGAATGAGAATGCAGAGAAAACCTAAAAGAATGAGAATACAGGGTAAACCTGAAAGAATGAGAATGCAGAGAAAACCTGAAACAATGAGAATGCAGAGAAAACTTGAAAGAATGAGAATGCAGAGAAAACCTGAAAAAATGAGAATACAGGGAAAACCTGAAAGAATGAGAATGCAGAGAAAACCTAAAAGAATGAGAATACAGGGAAAACCTGTAAGAATGAGAATACAGAGAAAACCTGAAAGAATTAGAATGCAGAGAAAACTTGAAAAAATGAGAATACAGAGAAACCCTGAAAGAATGAGAATACAGAGAAAACCTAAAAGAATGAGAATACAGGGAAAACCTGAAAGAATGAGAATGCAGAGAAAACCTGAAAGAATGAGAATGCAGAGAAAACCTGAAACAATGAGAATGCAAAGAAAACCTATATTTATAATATATGACCATAGTGCGGGAAACGTAATGTATGTTTTACTTACTATCAATTTATCATGCTATAGCAGTTGAAAAAAACGGTATTTTATCCCTTTTTTGTAAAAATAGTATCCACATTCTTCATCTCTGTTTGTAGGCAATTGTTTGTTTGCATATCTGATCATAACTCATGAACCCCTCGACCGATTTGCCTCTAAGGAATTGAGTCTTTGTCACAAACTATGATTTTCTAATCTCTATATCTTTGTAATCCAATGCCGTAGACCTTAGATATTTCAAACTATGAATTCTGTTAGATGAAAAATTCTAAGTTTGAAATATCAAAGGTTTACACCATCAGGTGGAACAAATATAGGTATTAGAAAATCAGAGTTTGTTACAAAGACTCAATTCCTTTGGGTTAAAATAACTAGATTGGCAAAGTTACTTTTATAGAGAAAACTGTGAGTCTAGGCAAAGCTGGGTTTCCAAGTTAGTATATATAAAACGTAGAAATCTCTGTTTGTATATTTGTGTATCAGATCAGAACTTGTGAACCACCCGACCGAGTTGCCTCAATATTTTGATTGGGGAAGTTGATAGAGCTACGGGAATGTTCTTAGTTTTTTTTAGAAGTTAGGAAGCTGGGTTTCCAAGAACTTATTTTCTTCAATATTTTTTAATTAATGAATGAAAGAAGTGAGTAATAAGATTGCCAAATTGTAAACGTACACTTTGTGAAACATTAAACTTTTTTTACTGAAAATTTCAACTTTTAAAATTTTCTTTTTTTTATTATTATTATTCATAAAAATGCAATTTAGGTGTGGGATGCATATAATATAATTCTAATATATCATTTAGCATAATGCATTAATTTTGCAGTGAAATGCACTCTGGAATAGATAGGAATGATATATATCGATCTGAATATATTATACCTTTGGCAAAAATACAACTAGGTTTTTTGAGCGAAACCAAGCTATCTATAAATATACTTTGCTTGTCTGTCTGTTTGTTTTTATCAAATAAACGTCAAAACGGCTGAACCGATCGGGCCCAAATTTTGTGTAGGACCCTGCGTGAACCCAGGGAAGGTTTATGGATAATCGAATTTTCAAAAATGTGCCTCTAACAAAATTTGCTTTTTGAAAATTTAGAAAATCCACAACTTTTTCTATAAAATCTACGATTTTTTGTTTGTTTTGGTTTACAGTATATACAAAGAGAACATGTTCACAATCGAAATAGAAGATAGGCGCGAAGCGCCTTAAAAGCCTAGTATATGAATACTTTGCTTGTCTGTCTTTCCGTTTGTATCCAATAAACGTCAAAACGGCTGAACCGATCGACCCTAAATTTTGCGTGGGACCATTTTTTTAATCCAGGAATTTTTTTTATGAACTCAGCGTACTTTTTGTTTTTGTTCACAATTAAAATAGAAGATGGGCGCAAAGTACCCTAAAAGCCTAGAATATAGTTTATAGAAAGTTAAAAGAAAAGTGGTCAAAAGGTTTTATGAAACAAGTAAAAAAATGATTACAAATGTTGATTTAAGATACATTGTTATATTCGTTTTTATTTTCTTAAAAAATCAGAGTTTGCGACAAAGGCTCAATTCCTTTGCAAAAACTTGTTTCAGATTTTAAGTTTCAAATTGAAGATGTACAAAAAGAGACGAGTTCCGCTAACCAAACACGTACAGTCTCTTTTAAGCTTAACGTAAGAAGCTTAATTATTATCTTTATGAAAATAACAAACGTATATTTTCTACTGAAAAGGATTTTCATGTAGATAATAATATTCCTATAAAACTGATATACTAGAAAAGTAATTAATAAATGAGAAATCCGATTTTCAAACATTCTAAGTATAATATTCTAATATTACCATTTACGTCATAATAACCCCTGAAAGTTACGAAGTTACGAAATCCACTAATATAGTTTCCTATTGGAGGATTTGGTTCTAAAAACTGGGGAGAAAGAGGCTGGAAAAATGGTGAGGAAGGGGGAGGAGCGGGGGAGAATAATATTTGCACTGAATATAATAGGTTGACCCCTCTTCCCCACTATTACCTGCTCCCCTTTCTGGGGACAGCAGAACCCTGTCCCACGCCCCCCCCCCCTCACAAACTCGGAAACTCGAACCACTACGAAACTCAGGCACAAACCTCACTTAATCTTAATTTGGTCGATCTTGGGAACTTGGCCAGCTGACCGCTCCTTAGGTGTTTAAATACCACAGCTCCGGGTTTCATTTAGTTCTAAGATTTTACTCTGTCAACATGTGGCAAGAACAAGGCTTAGATCTTACTTACAATAATTTTTATCCGAACCCCCAACAATACTCTGACTCCAAGCCTCCCATTACACTTGGAGACATGAAAACCCCAAGACGAGGAAATGTTGATCCTCTGTTAGGACTGATCACTCCGGAGTCTCCAACCTCCAACAAGATTATAAACCTAGAGAAGAAGAATGACGATGTTGAGTTTAAAAGTCCGGAGAACAATCCTCCAACTATATTCCGTCCCTGGGACACTCCGGAGTCCCTTAGTCCAACCTCAGATAATATCTCTCCGGCCTCCGATCACATATCTCCGACATCCTCCAATTTATATGTGTCTCCGACATCAAGTAGTGGTATCTTTCCGTCCTACACAACTATATCAATTGTTCCCTCTACTCCAGACCTAGCCTCCAACCAGACAGAGTTCCAGTTTGCCTCCAATAATATCCCTCCACCCGCTATTATGGAATCTCCAATATCCTCCTCCTTCCTAGCTCTATATGGACCATGTCCGTTACTACCTCCAACAAAACGAAAATTGGAGAACATTGGAGCATCTCCGAACCTTACAAAACGTCAAAAACCGGAGCCTCCATTTACAATCTCTGGACCCTCCAAGTCAAGGCCTACTTCTACCCCTCCACCCCTCACCTCCCCCTCTAATGCTACCCCTTCTGGCAAGAAGCCTGGATCAGGGAGTAGAAGAACAGGATCTGGTGGGAGAAGAGCGTCTGGAACTCCGTGTGGAGTGTGTGGTGTACCATCAACAGGTTTTCACTATGGAGCTTCTGTCTGTGAGGGCTGCAAGGTATTTGGATTTTATGCATAATTAAGTATTTTTTAATCCTATTTTCAATATTTTTTTTAAGTTGAGATTAGATTGAATTCTGGTTCTATTCTCATAGTAGAACTTTTAATACAAATCTGCAGTTTTCTAAGTCAATTCATTTTTAAAGTGATAGCCAGAATACTGTGGAATAGGAATAAGTGCATTTGATGTTGTCACAAAGCAAATAGTTTTACTAGTGAGTTATTAAATCACTTATTAGGTGAAATGGGTCTGTTTACCTTGCACAATTGCCGTATCTCATGTACATTGAGCGATTAAAAGTCAAAACTTATGTCGAAAAGCCATCTTCCTATTCCAGAGTTTTCTGGTTATCACTGTATGATTAGTTATCAAAATTTTAATTTCTTTTGGGTCGTATTAATTATCTATTGTAATTTGGTAAAAGTAAGCCGTTGGAACTAATTTTAGTAGAAAGGGTAAATTTCCATGTTTTTACATGAATACAATTTTATTTTCAAAATAAATAATAATAAATAATAAATAATAAAGCATGCCAGTAATATAGATATTAAGAAAGACTTAATTTTTGACCCGTAGTTATCAGTCGGATCTACATACATGCAATGGTTATTTTATAGTCTTCTCTCCCACTAATCATGCCCCCCATCTCCCTCATTTATCTTGTTCACCCCCCGACATTTGTCAAAACTAGCTTGGGAACCCAACTTTGTCGGGAAAATTTATGTATTATATGTTATAGCAATATTTAAGTGTATTTGAACTTGTTATAGTGACAGCCAGAAAACTGTGGTAAAGGAGGACGACATTAATGCAATACTAAAATAAATTTGATGTTGTCACAAAGCAAATAGTTTTACTAGTGAGTTATTTAATCATTTAGTAAGGGAAATGGGTCTGTTTACCTTGCACAATTGCCGTGTCTCATGTACATTGAGCTATTAAAAGTCATACCTTGAGTCTAAAAGCCGATTTCCTATTCCAGAGTTTTCACTGTATATTTTTCACGTGTTAAGTGAAATGTGTCTGTTTACAATACACAATTATATGCGCATTGGACTGTTCAAAGTCATAACTTGAGTCTAAAAGTCGTCGTACCTACTCCAGAGTTTTTTGTTTATCACTGTACAAACGGAATATTAATTGAACTATTTTGAAGTCATAAGACCTCTCACAACAGAGTTAGATGCATGACTTACAAAATATATCGTTCTTTTCTGTATTTTATTTCTTTCCTTTTCTCCCTGCGCAACTCTGCAAAATACATTTTTAGAAAAATTATTAGATGGTCTCGTTGTGAATTGAATACTCCAAATACAAGGGCAATTTTCGTTTACATTGTTGATCCTTCACTAGTTTTTCTGGTCTATACAGGGTGTCCCGTGAAACATGACAGTTGGTAAATATTTCGACTGTCGTCTTCCCAATACTGTAATAGATATTCAAGACTTTTTGCATATTTTTCGTTGAATAAAATCTTTTACTAAAATATATTTCACTTTGAAATCAATTTTACTATGATTACCATTAATTATTCTTAAAATTCTCTTTGTTATTAAACAGCTTAAATAATTATGGAAGAAGACATTTTAAATTTTTGACCAACTGTCATGGTTCGTAGAACACCCTAATTTTAAAGAGACTCTTAAAGGTGATGCAGGCGGTTAGCTTCTCTCATAACGTCATCATGACTGACGTCATCATGGTTGACAACATCACTAACTTTCGTGAATAATATATTATTTCGTGACGGATTCCAAATACCAGAAGATTCTCATGCATTCAATCATTAGAATTAGATATTCTCGAGACTAAGTCCTTTAGTTATTTTTAATAATCTTTTTATTTCAGGGATTTTTCCGGCGTCGCGTGGTCTACAAGGACATACATAAGTTGACCTGCGGGGTTGGGAACATGTGTCGCCTGGAGGGTAGGAACAGGATACACTGTAAACTTTGCAGGTAATAACAAACCATTGAAGGGACTGTCAGCGTAATTTCAAAGATGGCAATGCCCGATTCACGATTGTACCCTTCAAAGCTGTGGCTGATCAATCATGATTTAAATATCAATGTTTATTATTTTGTAAGCTGCTTATTTTCTAATGTGATTTCTTTGCGGAAGTGACTTAAGGGCATATTTACTGCACAAAATAAAACGTAATTGAATTATCAGAAATATTTTTTTACAATAGAAAAACTACAATATTTCCCACTTAATCCAACCGATAATGGTTTCATGGGTGCTGTTGTAAATCTGGTATTGCCATCTGTACGGGGGGGATTTTATAAATTAACTTTGTTTTCTTTAATGCACAGTTTTAACTTTTTCCTTTGTAGGTGGATGAAATGTCTGTACATAGGGATGAATCCCTCCTCTGTAAAAGCTGAGGGTAAATTAAACCTTGCAAATCTATCTTTTGAGGATCAAATCCTTGCTCTGCACCGAGATACCATGCTTCCTGTCCCAACCCTCTACCTGGGTAGGCAGCATGCTAAGAATTTAATCAGCTGCCTGGCTACCTCCCTTCCTGCCACTGCTGATGTAAGTCCTGCATGCATAAATCAGTCCTACCTGTTCATTAGCCAGCTACCTGGGTTCGAAAACCTGGATGCTGACCAGCAGGCGCATCTCAGTTCGACCGGAACATGTCTGGTTGGGTTCCTTAGGTTCCTCTCCAGGTATAGACCAGAGGTCAACGCGTTCCTTTTCCCCTCTGGAGAGTTCCTGATGTCTAGTCAACTGGACCTACAGGAGAAACAGGCTTCAGATCTAACTCTGGTTGCTACGGAGATGTGTGAGAACGGATTAACAGAGCTTGAGATCGGGTTACTCAGTGTCCTTGTAGCCTGTGATCCTATAGATCCTCCGCCCATCTACTCTCAGGTTATTCAGTTCCTTGAGGAAAGTCTGAGCAGAAACGCTAGCTGGGAACTCTTGACGTTCCTGATAAGTATTCAGGATCTATTCTTCTCCGACCCTAACTCCTGGATGAATCTGAGCCTGAAACAATAATCCTTGCTCCGACAATACCAGGACTAAGATCTTAAATCGTTGTATTGAATTTAGAATTTGCTTATTTTATCATTGACTTTTCATCACCATACATTACAGAGGTTATAATCCTTAGTCTTTATCTACAAAAATGACCAGGAACATATTATAAACAAAAACCAGATCCAATACAACTATTACATTTATGTCCTTTATCAACCCCCTCCCCCTACCCAACCCTTCCCCCAGTTTAAATATCCGTCAAAACATTTAGTAAGTCTATGTACAGTGAAATAATAAAGAAAATACATTTATGAATACAAATACATTTATTTATTTATTTATTTAGAAATTATATTTTATCATATTGTAATTATTATATTATTTAATAAAAGTATAAAAATTCCAAATTTTTTTCTCAATAATTTTCTATAGTTTATATTTTAACACATTTGCAAAATTCTCATATAATTTTGGATTAAAATTAAGAATTAAAAAGTAGAAAACCTTAAAATATTGTTCTAAATCCTCCAATAATTAATCTCTATCAGCTGAACCAGGTTCTTTATATAATAAGGAAAAGAAATGTAGAAGACACTCAGAAGTTTGCAAAAAGATTTTGGACAGAATAAATCGAAAATGAAAAATGTCTTCGAATATACACTTATAAATTTGTTAAGGAAGAGCATATTATATTTGATTTCATACAGGAGCATAAAGGAATTGAGTCTTTGTCACAAACTCTGAAATTCTAATTTCTATACCTCTGCAACCCAATGTCGTAGACCTTAGATATTTCAAACTATGAATTCTGTTGCATCAAATTATCTTAGTTTGAAATATCAAAAGTCTACAACATCAGGTTCCATAGATATAGGGATTTGAAAATTTGAGTTTGTGGCAAAAACTCAATTCCTTTATATTTTTCTCAGAACTTTTCATTTGTACTGGCGAATATCTCTGTACTTTAACGATTTACTCAGTTTTTTTGTTCTATTTTGTTGTAAACTTGTAAACTTATAAGCTTTTTGGGGCGCTCCCTTTTCTATTAACAATTTTATCTTTAAACTGTTGCAATAAAGTGTTTGGCCCGATCGCTTCTGCAGTTTTGACAGAAAGAGAAGCAGTGGCCAAAATATGGGGGGATATTTGGGGTTACTTACCCCTCCCCCTCTATAAAATCCTTGGGGGTAATTACCTACCCCCCCCTAGAATCTTGTGGACACAAACATCCCCGTTTAGTATCTTGATCTCCATTCTCCATGTCCATGATTACCATCAAAAGGAAAAATGTAAAAAAATGTTGGCGCTTCGCGCACATAATCTTACTCAATCAACTTTAACAAAGTAACATCGATGAATTTTACCCAAAAATCGAGTTTTTTAATGAAGTAGCGTACTTGCAATATATGTCAGATTAAGTATAAAGCTCTTCCGGGGAAGGGGGGGGGGGGGTAAATGTTAAATGATCAAGATTATTAAGAATTAAATTTTAATATAGTGAAATTAACATATATACCTAGTACATTGACGACAAGAAAATTTTCGAAATTAGAAATAAGAATATATACAAAGACAATATTTTTTCAATGTTTTGCAGATTTTTGAAGATTTAAAAAAGTTACATCTTTTTACTCTTAGAGTAAAACTATGTTACTTAAAATAAATTCATTATTTTACAGATCTTTGTAGTTAATCTAAAATGAATGACATAATGAAGGATATAAAACAAGGTGAAAGCTGGGAGGTAGGAAATGAGTTGCCTTTATTTGATTGAGTTTGTAAATGCCAGAAATGAGTGGAAAATGCAAATCAAACCCAACTAAAACCAATAATTTGATATAAATCCTGATATTTTTCGGGGGGGGGGGGGGGAAAAAAAAATTTGCGCCACTTTTAAAAAAATTCCCCCCCCCCCCTACAGAATCCTTATTTACGCCCCTGAAGACAAGTAAAATATCTAAATAGGTGTATTATTTATACATATATTGTCTTCTAAGAAATGACTATGGGTCGAAACTGAGTTTGACATTTTCTGAATTTCTGATTGCAATATTTGTTTGTTCCAATATTAGTTTATTGAATATTTGCTACTTTCCCAAAGGCATTTTTTTAAGTGACAACTTCCCTTGGTCATTTTTCCGAGTGACAATTTCCCGAGCGGCAACTTTCCTTGGTTATTTTACGAGTGGCAATTTCCCGAGCGGCAACTTCCCAAGTCTGTTGTACCCGCAGCGCTTGGCTTCCTAGCCGCTTCAAGCTACAGCGATCGGCCCCCGTTGCAGCCTGCAGCGCCCTAGAAGGCATTATTTAACATAACCTTAAATAAACAATTGCCGCTTGGAAAATTGCACATTTAGGAAGTTGCCACGAGGGAAATCGCCCTCGGGAAAAAGCCTTTGGGAAAGTACCTAACTCGTATTATTAGATAAATATGAACGATATTTACAAACATTTATTCCATGAATGTATAATGATTACATAAATAATATATTTTTTATACATATATGTCTACAAAACATTTAACTATATAAATGATGACAGTTCTAGAAGGGTTTAACCAAGGACTATACAGACAGGACAATAGATTTCTTAGCTCATATGACCTTGTCGAACACCATCACGGTAAACTAAAGTTCCTGGGTCCGAATTTATTAAAATTGCGAGGTCGCTGAACTTTACCTACTACCGCGAGGTTCAAATTGAACCACCGATTTGATCCTTCCTGAATCTAACTTTGAATCGGCGATTTAAATTTGAATCGGCAGTATAGATGGTTTAACGATGTAGCTCAAATTCAATAAATTAAGTACCTGGCTTAAAGTCTTTCTTACTTACTTACTAGGTCATGTCCCAGTATTGGGTCAAGACTCAAGAGGCCTCACTGGCTTAAAGTCAGGGAGTCTTAATTTTGGAACCTATTTTTCCCCTTAAATGTATGTTTTATCATTTTTTTCTATTTCATTTTTCGGGTTGTGAAATTAAAATATTTAAGAATGTATAAAGGGACAAGGAAGTATTAAAGAAAGGATTCTATTTTCAAACTGCAATCGACGAAATACTCAAGGATGTAATGCAAGGAAAGTTATTTCAGAAGTGTACACATCTTTTGTACTGCAGTGTACTGTATTTGGGCGGTAATGTAAACACAAGACGGATGTTACAGCCTGACATGGGATCAATCTTTCACATAAAATAATCAATGAAATATTCTGGTCATAGGAAACTATTATGTGAATTATCAAAATGATCCAATTTAATGCTTTTAACCTCCTCGGATACTAAACGAACACTGATGCATTAATTCTTGTTTACAAATTCCGCCCAATATGTACGCAGAGTATACACGACCGCAATTAACTTTCCTTGCATTACACCCTTGGAAAAACTTATCCCCCCTCCCCTCAAAAACATGTTTACTCGAGAAGGTTTTATGTTTAAAAAGTTAGGCTGAAAAATTTCTCTTCTTTAAAACGCAGCAGTAGAAAAAAATTGATTTATAGATTTTGATTAGTTTAATTTTTTAAAACATATATCCAGGGTGTCTAATAAACGGGGAATAAGGGTCTACTGACTCGTTTGTAATCGGATTTTCAAGATTGAGACCATTTTTGTACAATTTTTGATTCAATATGCCCAATTTTAGACTTGTAGATCTAAAAATAGCAATTTTATGGGCTCCTAAAGTTTCCAACTGGAGTGATTAATTTGGTAAAAATAAGATAATCTAAGAGCCATTCAAATTGTCAGATTTAGATCTATAACAAGCCTAAAATTGGAATCATTGAATCGGAAATTGTATATAGATATAAAAACTTATCTCAATCTAAAAATCCGATTACAAACAAGTCTGCATAGACCCTGATGTGTAAACGGAGATTATCTTTGTATTTAACAAATTTACTCACTCCAATTGGAATAATAATAATAACAATAATAGTCATTTTCAAATTTAAAAATGTTCTCAATTTTGAAAATCCAATTACAAACGAGTGTATATACCCTTGTTCCTCGTTATATATATTTTTTTTAATATTCCTTCAACCAACAGCATTACAATTAACAACCACAATAAAATTTTACATGACAGAAATAATTCTTCAACATTTTCTGAATTGTATCGCTAAAATTAAAGTCATTTTAGTTTTATCTTTTTTATGATTTTATATAATAACGGTTTTCGACGAAAATACGATTATTAATTAAACCTTTCTTTCATCTGTGATTCACAATGTTTCCGTTTTGTGTTATAAGTCTTTTTGAAATTTTTGTTACAAAATCTGCTTGTTATAAAGTAGGGCTCATAACTTTTTTATTCTCAAAGAAATCAAGTCTTTGCAAGAAATTCAAATTTTTAACCTGATGCAACCTGATGGTGTAAATCTTAGATATTTCAATCCAAGAATTATGTTTGAAACAGGTCTGAGACATTGGGATGGGCAGCTAGACAGGGATAAGAAAATCAGAGTTTGTAGCAAAGACTCAATTTCTTTAGAATTTTATAGTTTAATTTTTTTCCGATAAAAAAGTTTATAAGTTCTGTAACATCATACTACAATATTGATTACTTTGATAACATTAAATATATATTTTTTCTTTTTTATATACTTTGTCTTGCTAAACTGTTTTTGTAAATATCTAGTAATAACAAGTTTTTTGGCCACAATCTTTGATTTCTTTATCCCTATATCTATGCAACTCGATTCCTTTGATATTTCAAACCATGAATTATGTTAGATCAAAGTTTGAGTTTTCAAAGGTTTGCCAAGATATAGGGATTAGAAAATTTGAGATTGTGGCAAAAACTCAATTCCTTACTTTCATAACAACCAAATATTTACCCGCAGCCCATAAATTATATGCTTATTTTTGAAGGACATTTTTGTTGACCTGGTATTTCTCATTAATTTGAAGTTCTTAATGAAGATCCACAGAAACTTAATTATAAGAAAGTATTTCAAGTAAAACAAATATTTAGCATTTGTTCATACAATAAAAAACATGCAGTAAATTCGTTCAATTGTTCGTAAATTCGAACAGTATGTTAGTAAATGTGAACAAATGGAAATCCGATCAATATGTAAGTAATTTCGATCAATATGTTTGTAAATTTGAACAATATGTTCCTAATTTCGAAATCATTTTATTGAGAACTAAAATTTAAGGTTTTATCTGATATTCTGGTTCCCAGGGGTCTGATTATAAGAGAACCTCTGTAGCTGGTAATATTTCTGGTTCTAGGATACCAGTTTCCTGGTGCAGGAAGGGCTTTCTAGGTTCTCTAGATTCTGTAAATTCTTTAGGTTCTCTAGGTTCTTTAGGTTCTCTAGATTCTCTTGATTGTCTAGATTCTCCAAGTTCTCTAGGTTCTCTGGATTCTCTCAAGCTGATAGAAAATACTGGATGTAACTCACAGAGTGGAGTATCGCCAAGAAATGCTTCTTTAGTACTGGACTTTAGCAGTAGTCTCGGTCTTTCTCCTTTTCTAGATTTTACGGTATCCCTTTCTTCACACAGCCTGGTTATACGACAAATCAAACAAACAGGTNAAAATTTGTTATTTTAGTACTGTCCATATTGATGTTTTAAAAATTGGTGTAAGACCACTGATACCGAATAAGTTTATTCTTTATTTTCAGCACCAAAATATTACGTTCTGAACTGGATTGTAAGTCAACGTAAATCTAGTTATAGGCAAAGGGCAATAGGCAGGCATCCGATATTTATGCATTATTAGCACACATTTCTGTGTACGCCCCAATCTGTAAAAACATTTCACCTTTTGGAAAATACACTTTTTATAATATCTTTTAAGTTTTATGTGTTTTGACAATATTCATTTTGAAAAATTCCTTATTGTGAAGGTTACATAAAAAGATCTTTTATATTTTTTCTCTCCTTTGTTTATTTGAGTTGCTTTGTTAGTATTATTTATTTTTATTTTTTTTGCTTATACCTGTAATATTATAGGACAAACTCCTGATGATGCCAAAGTTTTTGGCGAAATATATTGAGAAGAAAATAATATAATTCTAGTGCAAGAAAGTAGGGTTGGGATTTGTTTAAAAACGATCTAAAGTTTTTATAACACACAGCTTCAAATCTTGTTAAACATTTTCGTATTGCCTGGTTTAAGCACAAAGCTCAAACAATTAAAAACAAGTAAAAGGCGCGCTTTGAATTCTCATGCCTTTCTGTGCATAAAAATGAAAAGATTTAAGGGACTGTAAGCATAATTTCAAGTGACCCTCCATATAAAGATGACAATATGCACGATTCACTACGGTAACCTATATCTGGCCTATTATATGGAAGATATTGGCGTTTTGCTAATTTTAAAAGTGTTTCACTCAAAAGGGAAAATCACTGTTAAAGAAAAAAATCAAATTTAAAACAATCAGTTTGAATAATCATTAATGTTAATATCTTGTTCATACTTGAAATAAACAAAGCTTTTAAAGGTACCGTTGTGAATTAGGCATTGCCATCTTTACCCAAAGAGTTAATTGAATTTAATTTTATTTTGTCGACCTTATTTTTCAACCCTTCTAGAATGATTGAAAGCTCGATTCTATTAAATGCTAGTACTTTATTTCTATAAAAGCTAATTATTTAAAAACAATATTTTGCAAGTTTATCAATAAACGGACTAATGAAAATGAATCGATTAATGATAATGAAAATTATCGCAAACAAAGTATTTTTGGAAAAATTGATAAATATTGCTATTTAAAGGGACTGTAAGCGTAATTTCACGTGACCCTTCATGTAAAGATAGTATGAATAGGATATTAATCTTTATCATTATTAAAAGTGATTATTTTCAATTGTGGGTTTTCCACAAAAGTAACTTGCGCAAATCTTCAGCTGGCAAACATATAGATTTTATCATAAATAAACACTTTAAGCCTGAAAATATCTTCCACATTATTGATGAGATAAAGGTTTAAAGGGATCCGTTGGGAATAGGGCATTGGCATAATGGAGGGTCACTTTTAAATTTAAATTTAAATTTAATAACGTATGTTTACATAGAACAGGGTGGATAAGAAAACACGTGCTTAAATATAGATTTCTATGCACAAAAAGGAATGAAAAAGGTACTAGGGTGGGATGAATGAATAAATGAATGAGTGAATTTTAGCCACGTTTTTATATGCATGGGATTGAAAGTTAAATTTAATATATAACAAGACATGTTTGAACCACTTCTCTTCAGCTTAAACCAGCGTACAAGAGAAGGGGTTGAACTACGTCTGCAAGCGGTTCAGCTACTTCATGCTATTCATTAAATCTGATTCCAAGTCACTTTTAAGTCAATGAAGTGAATTGATTGTAATCATCTATTAACAATATTAATATTTTGCTTGTCTGTTTGTTTGTACCCAAAAAACGTCAAAATGGCTGAACAGGTCGGGCCCCTTTTTTAACAATTTTAAGCAAAGTGGATCCACAAAACTGGGTTTCCCAAGCTAGCCAATAAGAAAGAATGCAATCACTAACTCAAATAAAAGTTTCTTCATATAAAGGTAAACAAAACTTTGCATTGCCATTCTTACAAGCAAGCAAAAATATAGAAATATTATTTCTTATTCTTTATCATCTGCTGTCGCCATTTGTCTTTTCCTGAGCATTTTTGGTGTTTCTTGATTTTGGTCGTCTTTGTAACGCAGACTGCGCGCTTTTATCCAGTAAAAGCAACGCGGCAAACAGAAGAGTACACTGTTGAAGTATTCACGAAATCTGCAAAGATTTGTACTTTTTAGTCGTTCGGTAGTCCACATCATATCAAATTATTTTATAACTCTAAATTGAGAATTAGGGGAC
The DNA here is from genome assembly GCF_000591075.1 of Eurytemora carolleeae. Taxonomy (NCBI): domain Eukaryota; kingdom Metazoa; phylum Arthropoda; class Copepoda; order Calanoida; family Temoridae; genus Eurytemora; species Eurytemora carolleeae. The sequence continues at coordinate 70,410 of NW_019396685.1, read as the reverse complement.
TAACCAGAACATTTTAAAAGAATGAATCATTAAAAAATGTAACAGGCCAATATAAAAGTTTTCTTACAAAAAATACCAGTTTTTTCGAGAATTATGTGCGTATTCTGGCGTTAAAGCTTGGGGATAATCCAATATGATATTGGACGCTCTCTGTATCTCTTTTCAAAATTTGGAGATAATACATAAAAGGGGGGGGGGATGAATTTTTATTAAAAATATTGTTGCAATGAGGGTACCTGGAGTTCATCCAATAGTAAATAATTGGGTTTACGCAACTGTTCGCCATTGCTAACCAGTAGAAGGACAGATATAGATCACCTAAAGATATTGAAAAAAATTAAACAGAAACAGACAAAATATCTTTTTGTTGTAAAGGGAATATAAACGCTTTTTTTCGTTACCCTTCATACTTAAAGGGAGTATTCGCGAAAAATAAAAGGGGGTATTACGACGAAAAATAATCGCTTTCTATCGCTACTAACCTTACTTCTATCTTTTGCATCTAAAAGGAGAAAATTATTAAAAACGACTTAAACGGAAGAATGTTGCCATATAAGAAAATCAATTTAATTTCAAAAAATCATTCAGATAGTACAATTACATTGATTATTTTTCGACGCATTCGTATATAGTTAAACTCTCTTGGTTTTCCCTCTTATCCTTACCTTACACCTTATACTAACTGCAATAAATATTTCCTATACGTTAATCTTTCTCCCTAATCTTTGTTACCATACAATGTTCAGATTTAAATTCTCATCCTTTCTCGTAAACTTTTTATTTAACACTTCGCTTTCTATTTTTCCTATAATCTTCACTTCTCTTATTGTCACATTGTGTGGTTTAAATTCATGATTTATATGTTTATACTTTCTTGCTACGAACTGATACTAAATTGTACAATTAACATTGTATACAGTATTTTGTGAACTATTATTTAGGTTTATCAGATTTGGACAAAATCCTCTTTCGCATATGATGACGTCATATTTGCCGGACAATTGTCCCCATTTTGAAAAGCAAATGTCTTGCGGGACTTGAAAATCCCCGAAAGTCTCTTTAAATACTTGAATTTAAATGGATAAAATCTTTATTAATTTGTTTGGCATAGCTGATGATATTTTATGTTGTTCTCAATTGAAAAGTAAATAAAAGTTTTAATTTTTCTGTCATATATCTGTGAAGGGAATTATATTAATAGGTTTAGGTATAAAGATTAATTTTTATTTTGTTTTTATTCATGTTGTGTACTATATATGCAAACTGTTTTGTATACAGGAAACACCAAGGTCGTCTATATGAACAACAATATTGTGGAATATTCAAAGTTTTCAGAACAAAATAAATTTTCAAATATATATATATATTACAGTAAACACGTGACATAGAACTTAATACACATAGAAAGAAAATAAGTAAAAGCTTATATCTCTGAATCCCCTCCAGATGCACACAACACACCACCCTATTGCAAAAATGATAGGATGGTCGATTGCGTACGTCACGATCTTGTACATATCTAAAACTGTTGTAAAACAATTGTATTTATGAGTAATCGTATTTTTTGGGGGTGGTTAAATGTTGATGACTGAATATTAGTATAGGTTGTTAGATAGACACTTAATATGGAATTTAAACATAGGATTGTATACTGCAGTACATTCCAGTTTATTTGTTTAATTATGTTAAAAAAGAATGACCAATTATTGCATTGTGCACGAAATCCTTTCCTAAATCAGAAAAAATAACGATATCAGCACATTTAGCCTTTTTGATTGTTTTTAGATTTCTAATTGTGTTCAAATCTATGAAATTTATTTTAAAACTTGTAAAATGCTTGCAGTCAAGATTCTCGAATTCTCTTTATATAAAGAACAAAAATCTTAAAATTGATCAATACCATAAAATCCCCCCCAGAAATACGAACAACGAACACTCTTTATACGAGTGCATACACGTCCTTAGATACGTTACGACATCGTGATGTGCACATCTTGATGTACACAATCGACCACCCTATTAATTTTGCTATAGGTCTATAGGGTGGTCCATTATGTGCACTTGAGGGGATTATGGAATAAGTTTTAACTCTTCATTTTCTTTCAATATAACTTTATCTATCAATGCAATTTCTGCGCGTACGTTTGGCCAATTACAAAATATTTCGATATTAAGAAAGCAACACCCAATATTATAATTCATTGTTTTCGAATGGGGTTGAAAATAATTGTTTTTTATATCAGTTTTTAATACACTTTAGAATGAAGATGATATGATCTTAGCTCTCCTCATGAATAAATAAATTCTAAATATTGAAAAAAAATTATAAATTTACCGATATATCTGAAGTATTTGACGGAAGGAATATAGTAGAGGAAGATAAAGTAGAGTTGGTAGGGGAGCCAGCAGACCATAAAGATACTGATCACAACAGCAAACATGATCACAACCTGAACGGCAAACATGATCACAACCTGAACGGCAAACATGATCACAACCTAAACAGCAAACATGATCACAACCTGAACAGCAAACATGATCACAACCTAAACAGCAAACATGATCACAACCTGAACGGCAAACATGATCACAACCTAAACATCAAACATGATCACAACCTAAACAGCAAACATGATCATAACCTGAACAGCAAACATAATCACAACCTGAACATCAAACATGATCACAACCTGAACGGCAAACATGATCATAACCTGATCATCAAACATGATCACAACCTGAACAGCAAACATAATCACAACCTGAACGGCAAACATGATCATAACCTGAACAGCAAACATGATCACAACCTGAACAGCAAACCACAACTTGAACGGCAAACATGATCATAACCTGAACAGCAAACATGATCAAAACCTGAACAGCAAACATGATCACAACCTGAACAGCAAACATGATCACAACCTGAAGGTCAAACATGATCATAACCTGAACAGCAAACATGATCACAACTTGAATAGCAAACATGAACACAACCTGAACAGCAAACATGATCACAACCTGAACGGCAAACATGATCATAATCTGAACAGCAAACATGATCACTACTTGAACAGCAAACATGATCACAAGCTGAACAGCAAACATGATCACAACCTGTACATTGAACAAGATCACAACCTGAACATTGAACTTGCTTTATCCATTAACAATAAATAACTAGGGCTAGGTATGTTTTTTTCATAAATTTTTTTCTAATCAGAAAATTTCTTACAATCTTAAGATTTGAGATGAGAACTTAGAAGGCAAGTTTTTAGATTCTTTTTGATAACCCCNCTAAAGCGATGTAGATGGGGGGGGGAATTATTTTTCAAGAAAATATACATCCCTGGATATTATTGGAAATTTTAACTTACTCTTTTCTTGTTTTGCCTAGATTTCAGAACGGCGGGATGCACCATTATTTCTCCTAAAAAACATTTACATTGATTAAAACATATATATATGAGCATTGAGCATTGATTGTATTTCTACAACGTTAATGTTAAATAAAACTGAACATAAAGAGAGTGTTCACAATAAATGAATAGTGTTAAGATACAATCACCCAAAGTAAACATAAATTAAAGTTACGGTGATTTAAAAAAAACCTGCAAAACCATTTTTGCCTAAACCATGTTGGGGAACAAAACAGTACTAATTTGTTATTGATATAAAACAGGCTTTTTTCCCCTCATCCAATAATAACAAATTGAAATAATATAATACACGTAATCATCAAAACAGACTGCATATTACATTACCATTGAGAGGGAATCCCCCCCGGCCCCACTCCCCTCCTGGCCCCCCTTTTTAAGTTAAAAGTTATTATTAGATGCGTGGGAGGCATGTCAAAAGTCCAATTTCAAAGAGCAGATTATTTTTGAAAGTTAAAATAAGTTGAATGGTCTACTCCAGGAAGATTAGCAAAAATGACAAAAATAAATTTAACAAAATTTTCTTTTAAAATTTATCTTTAAAAACTTTTCAACTACATTAAGTCTAAGATAAAATGAACAAACTAGAAATTGTTTATTGGCACACTCGCATGCAGAAATTAAACAGTATTTGGCCAATTACTCCTTCTAGCTTAACAAGTGCGTTGCATTTTTTGATTGTATATGCCTAGGACTACAAAAAAGGATCAGTGAGTGGTAAGGTATAATCATAGACCAAGGTGTTACGATACTATAAAGTGTCTAAAGTCTAAAAGATTGATGACCAATTTTCCGAGTTATCTATATTCAGTGGTAGTTCAGCTAATCATAAGTAGTTAAAGGGACCGTTCACTTATTTGGGTAATTTCAGGGTAAACTAAACAGCCTATTCGATCTTTATTGGTAATAGTCTTACTTTTCAAATACAACTGTGGCCGAAAAAAAGCCGATTTTTCGTTCAGAATTCAAGTGGAAAAGGGGCGGTCAATCTCTATAGACACTAATTGATGTTTTTTTCAGTATGAAGTGAATCAAAATAAATTTCGAATATAAATTAAAGTGTAGTACCTAATCGTTAATTGTAAATGTCATTATTTTTTAATTTTGTTGTTTTTTAACTTTCTATTTCTAAAATAACACTATTTTATCGCATTCAAAATTTTGTATTGCCTGTGTAAAAAGCTGAATTGAACGCGGCATGACAAATGAAAAGTTGTGCACATACGCGAACAAAATCTACAAAATCTACGAACCAAAATACGAGTAATGATTAATTGATTGTCTTAGAGACGTCGTCTTTGTATACATATTTTACATGTTTTAATACGAAAAACGTAAATTTCTTGCTAACTCAAATATCAAAAGTTTTCATATTTTAGTACATAATAACGAACACATAATGACATTAAAATATAATAAATTTAAGTGTTATTGGGCTACTGTTACTGAAAAAAAACATCAAATAGTGTCTACAGAGAGGGACCGTCACTTTCCGCTCAAATTCTGAACGAAAAATCGGATTTTTCTTCGGCCACAGTTGTCTTTGTAAGACTATTACCAATCAAGAGCAAATAGGCAGTTCAGTTTACCCTGAAATTACCCAAATAAGTGAACGGTCCCTTTAAACTACCTCTCTCTATTTCCATTTACCTATACACTCTCCACCCCAGAGATTTTTCCAGATTTGTTTATAACATATTCCCATCCCTATCATAGGGGTGAGGTAGGTGATCACGCTGAACAGGATATTGTATCTAAAAAGAAAAGAAAATATGTAGTATGTGAATATGTAGTATGTGAATATGTAGTATGTGAATATGTAGTATGTGAATATGTAGTATGTGAATATGTAATATGTGAATATGTAGTTTGTGAAAAGTTTTTGAAAATTAATTGAAGATTTTGTTAACGACCAGTCAAAACCGTTAATTTTGAAATCATTATAACAAGCAAAAAATACCTCTTCATGGCACCATTAATGTTCTAAAAAATATACTCTGTTAATAATGCCATTAATAAAATTGAAATCGTACACTTTGTAGTCGATACAGTATAACTCAATTTCATGTGGCGCCACGAAATTTTTTCCAGCAAAAAAAGATCCAGCGACAAATGATCCAGTTGACACTTTATTTTGTTGTCATTTGATATAGTCGACATAAAGAAATCAAATCAAATCATTTATTTCTGCAGAAAAAACAATATTCATGAATATAATTTTTAAGAATCACAATAATGACAGAAATAATGGCGACTTTCCAAAGGTTAGGTTAGGCCTGCAGCTGGAATGTTGCCGCTTGAGAAATTGCACATTTGGGAAGTTTTTACTTGTGATAATGCCTATTGGGAAACACCTAACATCGATTCCAATGATTTATATAATTTTCAAATCCGAACAGAAATCTGAACTTTTGTGAGATCAAGCATTAATCTCCATCTGACGCAGGCATACAGATAGATTTAAATCCTCATCGGTATCCCGTGCAGGAACAATTTTAATTGAGGATAAAGCAATGATTCCTACATTGAATATCGAGATTAAGCGTTCAAAAGTTCCAACCTTAGGTAGTATGTTATATTCTTAATTTCTTTAATACCAGTTGATAACTCATTTTTGCACTCTTTCTCGACTATAAGATTAGGGTTAAATGTATTCACTCTATCCCCGTAGTAAATTTGAATTCGAACAGGACCTGCCCAGTTTGTACCGGCCTGCCAGATAACAGCTTGTACTGACCCGATCCTATGGTACAGTACGTCGCCCTAACCAGACTAACAAACGACAGGGGCCAATTTTCTTGACATAGTTCCGTGCGAGGGCTCACTATGACAACTCCCATGGCGCGTTCAGACTTGTTACAGTACCCGGCATAATCCTATAGGCCTATTTGACCAACCCCACTGGCTTAGTCCACCGTGTATGGTTAAATAGTTAAATATGAAAAGAAAAACCCAAAGTCATATATTCTAATATTCATCAAGTCAAGCACAAATTAAAAGAACAAAGTGGCTGAACATTTACATAAAAAACATTTAAAATGAAAGAAATAAAGAACTAAAGCGATGTAGATATACTGCTACAGTTCATCCAGAGTCACAGGTTTGGATTTCCTGTACTCAGTGATGTGTTTCTCCTTTGGGTGGATACCTCCTTTGACAAAATACCTTCTTTGGGTAGATACCTCCTTTGAGTAGATACACCTCCTTTGGCTAGATACCTCCTTTGGATAGATACCTCCTTTGGCTAGGTACCTCCTTTGGTTAGATATCTTCGTTGGCAAGATACCTCCTTTGGCTAGAAACCTCCTTTGGCTAGATACCTCCTTTGGCTAGATACTTCCTTTGGCTAGATACTTCCTTTGGCTAGACACCTTCTTTAACATGGCATCTCCTCTGGCAACATATCTCTTCCAGCAACATATCTCCTTTGGCAACATATCTCCAACCAGCAATATATCTTCCTCAGAAACATATTTCCTCCGGCAAAATATCTCCTCCGTCAACATATCTCTTCCGTCAACATCATATCTCCTCCAGCGATATATCTTCCCCAGAATTATATCTCCTCCGGCAACTTGTCTCCTCTGGCAACATATCTCTTCCAGCAACATATCTCCTCCAGCAACATATCTCTACCGGCAACATATCTCCTCCGGCAACATATCTCCTCCGGCAACATATCTCCTCCAGCAATATATCTTCTCAGAAACATATCTCCTCCAGCAACATGTCTCCTCTGGCAACAAATCTCCTCCAGCAATATATCTTCCTCAGAAACATATTTCCTCCGGCAACATATCTCCTCCGTCAACATATCTCCTCCAGCAACATATTGTTTTTCCCACAGCTCCAATCTAACCAAGCAGTTTCCATTCCTTTGTACTGACTGCTTCTTAGATTGTCCATCCTACCACTGTGGGGAGTTGGCGAATTTCTTCGTCATCTCCATGCTAGAGCTGGAGCCAAACTAACTTGTCCTTACTTCATTCCCTGTTTTCTAGGGTTTGTGCTTATCTACCCAGTAATTTTCCATTCAGAAACCCAGTCAAGCATCTTTTCATGGGTTTTCAGGCTCTGTACACCAAGTGCGAGTAGCACTAACATTCCATGTGGAAACCCCATTCCATGGTTTTCTATGTTAGGCTGATTCCATAATAACAGTATGTAAAACTTTTTGCAACTTTCTACAATGAACTTGCCCTAAAGTTATAATAGATATATTAATATAGAGCTTGATATAGAGTTTCGATATATATCTAGATTTAAATCGGATCTTTTAAGAATATAATTTTTGTTTTTATGAAACTATTTTGTGCTTTATTACTCATGGTCACTTCTTGGTAAATTTCATTAAATCGTTCTATAAAGTTATCATCTATAATGTAATATTAGGTGTATCATATAGCACAGTGCTGTAATACCTTTTCATATACCTACTACATAGTTGAAGGGGGGCGAGATTGTTTATTTTTCGAAACTTTTGAGAATTTTTAACATTCTTAGTCAAGCATAGCAAGGGTTAAACAGACTAATAAAAAGGAAAAAAAATTAAAGATAATCAAGTAATTAAAATAAAGTTGATTACAGAGAGGAAATTTATCTTCAAAAGTTTTTGGCACTGCGAACGAATAAAATAGAAATAATAAAAAAAATCTAATGCTTACACATGATCATATTGAGAAGCATCGATTGACTCTGTCGATGGCCAGATTGGGACACAGATATAATTCTTCCCACATCTAAAATAATATATTTTAAGAATATCAAACAATAGTACAAGTTCAAGTTCAATGATTTTTTACTTAACATTAACATGTCAAACTAAAGTAAATCTAGAGAAGATTAAAATCATAAATGTTTTTAATCATAATTCCCTTTTTAGAAGAGCTATTGACAAGATCAAAAAAGCTTTGAATTTCCAATATTTATCCAGATAAATTCGTTTTTCTCATCCTAGAGGAGCTACAAGATCACAAAGTTTTTCACTTAAGGTCGCATAAATTTGACCTAAAATTTTTTCAAAATTCTGATATGGAGATTTTGACCCACATTCAAAAAAACTAAAAATACTTTTTTTACACCTCTGGCATATTATTTGTACTTATACCCAAATAAAAAGTTTTATTTAAAGTACGAGACTACAATTTAGAAAAAAAAACAAAAAGTGTACACAGTACAAGCCAAAGTCACAGGCCATATAATACATTTTTGAATCTACCATTAATCACCAAAATAGTTGCAAATACTTGTTTCTTTGCCAAATGATGCTTAAAAAAATTGTATAGTACATATATGCAGGGTTACCTTCAGATTAATTTTAAAATGAGCATTGTACGGGTTAACCCCCAAAATACATCTTTGACCGAGCATTGTACAGGTTTACCACCAAAATACATTTTTAAACAAGCATTGTACAGGTTTGCCACCAAAATACATTTTTAAACAAGCATCGTACTGGTTTACCACCAAATTACATTTTTAAACGAGAGTTGTTCTGGTTTACCACAAAATACAATTTTAAACGAGCATTATACTGGTTTATCCCAAGATACATTTTAAACAAGCATTATATACTGGTTTACCCCAAAATTCTTTTTTAAACGAGCATTGTACTGGTTAACCCCAAAATACATTTTTATACGAGAATTACTGGTTTACCCAAAAAATGCATTTTTAAACGAGCATTGTACGGGTTTACCCTCAAATACATTTTTAAATGCCCATACGGGTTTACCTCCAAAATACATTATCAAACGCCCGCGTACGGGTTTACCTCCAAAATACATAATTGAACTCCCGTACGGGTTTACCTCCAAAATACATTATTAAACTCCCGTAAGGGTTTACCTCCAAAATACATTATTAAACTCCGGTACGGGTTTACCTCCAAATACATTATTGAACTCCCGTACAGGTTTACCTTCAAAATACATTATTAAACCCCCGTACGGGTTTACCTCCAAAATACATTATTAAACTCCCGTCCAGGTTTACCTTCAAAATACATTATTAAACTCCCGTAAGGGTTTACCTCCAAAATAAATTATTAAACGCCCAAACGGGTTTACCTCCAAAATACATTTTGTTCGGTTTAACTAAACAACATTTAAAAAAGCTTAGTTCCACCAAAATACATATTTAAAACCAAGAAAGAAGGGCAAAGAGAAATTTATTTTTATGATTTCCAAGGTTTGAATGAAAGCTTGAACCTTTAACTGATTTTGAGAAAGGTTTCTTGAGTCTGAAATAATTCTTGAAAATCTCATGTTGGCTGAATTAAATCACATGAAATTCAACGGAATTTTTACGAAAACTATTCCGAAATACTTTAACACCTTTTACAATGTGAGACGTGCATAACTTAATTGGATAAAAGTCAGAATTAACTTTAGAACCCATTTTCCCCATTCAATTTTATTTTTGCACTTTTTGTGCAAAAATTATGAAAGATCTCTTACGATATTTTTGACGGATTGAAATGAGAGATCAAAATATTATTGAAAAAAATCCGATAGAGACAGGAACCACTTCGTTAAAACAATCAGGAAGATATTTTTATCGTCTAGAAAGTTTTAAATTATGACATGACATCTGCAACCGCAACATATACAGATCTAGGGATCCGCATCCAAGTGGTAACAGATATCATTGGCAGAAATTTTACCACATCAAAACATAGATCTCAAAAGTTAGCTAATAAGAGATTCCTAAAAAAACTCTCTAATTTCTTAATGGTCATCAAATGTAAACAGACAAATTTGGATTTAAAAAACATATTTTTTATTTGTCTAAAATATCAGCAAGTTTGACGAAGTAATAATAAGCTGAAAATGCGGATCCAGGATCCCAGATCCATATCAAAATGATTTAATTTTAAGTATCTTTAGGTTGAACTTAGTTGTCTCTTTTTGTATTAATCTAATTTTATTGACATACTAAAGGATATGGATGGGAAAGAAACTTACAGCCAAATAATCTGAGTTTTAAATTTTCTAATCTCTAAATCTTTGAAACCTCTGATATTTAAAATTTAGACTATTTGATTTAACAAAATTTACAGTTTGATTATCAAAGGTAAATGGCACTGGGTTGCAAAAATATAGGGAATAAAAAATCAGAGTTTGTGGCCAGGAGACAGTATGTTCCGTTATTAATCTGCTGTCCTAACTCCAGGTTATTTTGACATCTTTTAAAAGTTTGTATAATTAGGGTTTAAAAGTTACAAAAGTTTCTCCACCAGTACAACTCTTAAGATTTCAGCAATCTGACACAACATTAGCTATTTATTGACTTTTAAATTTAATACCAAGTTTTAAACTTAAAAATTTGGTGTTTATGGACCAACCTTCATAGAAAAAATAAAGTAGATGCAAGTTCCATATTTGATTTAAAATATATTTCGGCCTGGGTAGACAACTTGATCCTCGTCAGTTCTTGAGTTGATTTCGGTCATAAAGATTGAAGTTGTTAAACTAGTATCACACTTGTATCCCAATTCCATTAGCGCCTGATCCTATCAGGGTTCAGTCATGTGTTTGTTGTCTACTCTGAAAACTGTATGGCGGTAACATCTATCTTTCTTTCTATCTCATCATCCAATTAGACATTTAAATCCTTTAATCGGCGCTATAACAGTAAATGGAAATATTTACTTCTACTGAAACTATAGTGATAGGTAAACTCTAAGTTGTTAAACTAGCTGTTAACCTACTTGTTAAACTAGTAGTTAAACTAGTAGTTAAACTAGTAGTTAAACTAGTAGTTAAACTAGTAGTTAAACTAGTAGTTAAACTAGTAGTTAAACTAGTAGTTAAGCTAGTTGTTAAACTAGTTGTTAAACTATGTATTCTATGCAAATTTTGAAAAGAAATGTTAAACATTAACATTGTTGACCCTTTTTTGGTCGTTTAAATGTGATAACCGTTAACGAGAAAAGATTTTTTAAAAATCCGTTTGTACCTCCCTTTAATTTATAATCTTTACATTTTCTTTAATTGGAAATCCCGTTCGTAAATTGAAAAAAAACGATCTTTCTCCGTTAACGGCGCCAGGTCTAGTCCTATGCTAGCTGTTTACTGTATACTGCAAATATCTATATTGACTGAAAGGTGTGAATGTGATCGATTTTTACTTATATAAATTAATGAGCCTTAATTGATGCAATTAATTTTGACAGGCTTCTAATAGCGGTGTTTTGCTATCCATCTATCTATTTATTTATCAATACAACTATAAATCTATCTATTCTCTATCTCTATAGAGCTTTCATATCTATTCATCTTCAATCTTTCTCTTTATCTATCGAACTTTCTATTTATCTATCGAACTTTCTATTTATCTATCGAACTTTCTATTATCTATCGAACTATCTATTCATTCTTTTTTGATTATTTATTTATCTCTCATGCAACCTATACATCTATATATCAATCATTATCTTTATCTATTCAAAAATAAAAAAACCTTTCCATATGTGTCTATTTAGATTTAAAATTTGTTTTGGTTTGAATCTTCAAAAGTTAAAAAATGATAATGTTTAAACCAAAATAGCAATCATTAAATTCAATAATAGGTCTTTAAAACACAATGTTGTTTAAAAATAAATTTTTAAAAGCACAGTTGCTTAAAAAATAAGTCTTTTAAACACAATGTTGTTTGAAAAATAAATCTTTGAGACACAATGTTGTTTAAAAAATAATTCTTTAAAACACAATGTTGTTTGAAAAATAATTCTTTAAAACACAATGTTGTTTAAAATATAAAAAAATGATTGTTTTTAAACCACAATTTAAAAAAAATAATATAATTAACAATAACTTTTACTGACAGAATTTTGCTGAATTTTAGAAGCTTAGTTTTTGATTTTTCTACCTTTCCATTTTAACTGTTTTTAGTGGAAAAGATTTGTTAAATGTATTTTCCTAGGATAAGCTAAAGCTTAAAACTGCTGAATACTGATGCACTAATGTTAAAAGTTAAAGCTTTACAATTTTGTACCTAAATGCAAAAAGGTTTCGAATTCAAATTTCCCCGTTCTCTTTAAAGGGTTTTAAAAGTTCAACAAGAAAACAATAGAAAAATAAAGTTTATAAAAAAATTATCAGATAAGAAGTTAGAGCTTTATAGAGGTTTTATCTATATATAAATTTGGCTTGTCTGTCTGAGTGTCTGTTTGTTTGTTTGTATCCAATAAACGTCAAAACGGCTGAACCGATCGGGCCCAAATTTTTTGTGGGACCTCACGGAGCCCCAGGGAAGGTTTATTAATGATCAAAATTTCAAATATTTGTCTCCATCAAAATTCGATCTTCATTAAATTTTTGAAAATTTTGAAAATCCACGAAATTTTTTGTGAAAATTCGCGAATTATTTTTTTATTTTTGTTTTGTTTTACGATGTACACAAAGAGAACATGTTCACAATTAATTTAGAAGATGGGCGCGAAGCGCCCTCTAAGGCTAGTTTTATAAAGATGATCCTTATTATACAACTATGAACTAGGCAAGTTTGTCTTTAACGCTGAGCGTGTTCCTTTTTTTAAAACCGTTCCTTCCTTGTTCTAAGGTGTTCCGCTATGATTGTTCGTTCTTATTCCAATTGTTCCATCCCTGTGTCGAATACCACTGGCCAACCCCACTTTATAGAACGATTCCAGAGTCCAGACCGTTCTTTTTAACCAATTAACGTTCGTTCCACGTTTGTTCTTGATATATCTTTGAATTGACTCTTTGCCACAACCTCTGATTTTCTAATCCCAATATCTTTGGAACCCAATGTCGTAAAATGTCGACAAAAGTCATAGTTTGAAATTTCAAAGGTTTACGACGTTGGAATCCAAAGATATAGGGATTAGAAAATCAGAGTTTGTTGCTAAGAGTCAATTCCTTTATGGATATTTTTAAGAACGCGTTCTATATGTTCGTTCTTTTTTAGATCAATGGGATCGTTCTTGATAATTCCGTTCGTTCCTGTGAAAGAACGATCATTCCCTGAGAACGACGCCCAGTTCTAGAAGAATACTCCCGCCCTTTTGGGTTTTAAATGATGACTAGAGAAGTTAGAAAGTTGCAAAGTGTTGTCAGTTATCTCGCATAAAATTAACTTCTCTCCTATGTTAAGATTAAAGAATGGAGGGGNGAACCACTCTAATGAGGTCATAAGAAAATCAAAGTTCTAAAAAAAAGTCATCGGAAAAAAGTCGTATTCTTTTTCATCTTATAGGACTTTTCTTCCGGATATCAGAAAATAAGCTTTATTTCCGATACATTTGTTTCCAGTACACGATGACTATTTCCCTCAGGACTGTTTTGGTCGATGCAATTGTGACTTTTTTCAAAATACTTCTTATTTGTGACTTTAATGGATGTTACCAACTGTTAAACTATTTTAATAAGCAAAATGAGAATAATTATTTACAACTATTTTACAGGGAAATTTACTTTACAAGGCTTTCCAAGACCAATTTTGCTTACAAAACATCCAAAGCGCAGCGAGGGATGTTTTGTGGGAAAATTTGGTCCAGGGAACCCTTTATGGTTAAGTAAAATTTAGAATTTCCCGAAATAGAAGTTGCATACAATTTACCGTCTTTTAAGATGAAATGCGCGATTTTTTATATGATAACTTCGAAGAGTGGTTGCTAATTTTACATAATTGTCCCAACGGACGTTAAGTAACTTAGTTAACACCCCTATTTCAGGAGATTTACAGGTCGGTAATGTTAGTCAAAGGCGTAAAACATATTATCTTACCTGCCATGAAGAAAGTGTTTAGCGACGAGTGTAGGAGGAAGAGAAATGATGCTACTAAGAATCCAGATGACAAGGATTGTAATCAAAACTTTCATCCGGGACGTTTTAGGCTCCAAGGGGCGCACAATAGCCTAGAATTAGGGTTTCTTATAGAAGTTTCGTTGCGCGGAATTGCGCGTAACTGTTCTCGAATTGCGCGGAATTGAGCGAAATACAAGAATACTAAATTAAAGGGAATGTAAGCGTAATTACAAGTGATCTTCCATGCAAATATGGCAAGGTCCGATTTACAACGGTCAATTAGAAATTCGATCTCAATGTTTATAATTTGGAAAACTCAATATTTCTAATTGCTTATATTCTCTAAAAATTTGTAAATTACGCATTTTATTTAAGGAAAACATGTAAGAATTATCAGAATTAATACTTTTAAACCTAGAAAAACGACATTATTAATCAGATAAAAGTTTCAAGGGTACCGTTGTGAATCGGGAATTGTCAGCTTTGCATGGAGGGTAACTTGAAATTACGCTAACAATTTCGGCACGATCATTTCTAAATGGATCTAAAAATGATTGTCGAAGTAAATTCAAATAATTTTCTATAAAAATAGTGGCTTTCTTATGGATTAATGCAGCAGAGACAGAGCAGAAAATTGACAGAAATGATCCCTTTCCAAGATATCTCTTTCATTGTCGTATACTCAGATAAAGGGTTAAACGTATATATAGTTTAGAATTTCAGAGGGTATCTCAATTCAGAAAAAAAACATATTTTTGCAATTTCTGTCGAAGATCAATCTCTTTCTTTCAGAATTTAATTTATTTAAATGTTTTTTTTTCAAGAATGCCAATTTGAAGACTTCAGTATTGGAAACGGCCATAATGTAATTATTGAAATTTTCTTTTTCAAAATGGAGACGCGGACAGTTAAAAATTCTGTATTACAACTTATTTACCAGATGGAAAGAAAATTCCCCCCCCCCCAGCCCTTTTCCCCCTGTACACCTAAGTAAATTGATCCTCCGTACAATTAGGAACTAAGCTTAATTGATCTAATTAGTAAAATTGGTTTCTACCTATTTCTTTCAATCAAAAAAAGTTTGTAACTGTAGAGTATAACGATGTCTTATAGCAGTGAGTATAAAAAACTCTGAAATAGGAAGTCGACTTTTAGACTGAAGTTATGACCCATTTCACTTAATAAGTAATAACAACTTACTAGTAAACCTATTTGTTTGTCAGAGGCACTTCAGTGTTGTTATTATGTCGTCTTCCTATTCCACGTAATTTTCTTCTTATCACAGTAGAACATGAACCCAAACAATCTTGAATCTTTAAAGGCACTGTAAGCAGCCCTCCATTTCTAACTGGGGTGTCAGATTTACAACAGTACCCTTTAAACCTTCGACTATAGTCTTATTTATCTGTAGAAACGCTTGTAAAGGTTGAATTGAACACTTTGTTTTGTAAGAGGTTTTTATATATCAGAAATATTAATATATATTTTCTAGAGAATGCAGAAAATAAATATTTACATTCAAAAGTTTGAAAAAGTCAGCTGTGTTTGATCCCCCCGTACGCAAGCGTACACTCCAGTTTCATGGCAATTTAAATACCATTTTAGAGATGAACACACGGAGTTCTCTGCCCTTGTTGAAAATTGGGCATTCCCTCTTTTAGGGGAGGGTGACTTTAAGACCGGCCTTTAAGAGAAGAAAGGGAATCGAGTATGGGGGGGCACAGTGGGGTATTAGGGGGGGGGGTCAGCCAAACTTAGTTTTATTCCATAAACCTCTTATTTATGTCAAATAAGGCTTGTGCTTAAGAATTTTTTGATTCAGAAAAGTCTCTAAGTTGTTTAAATGTTATATTTTAGTTAAGAATTTAGACCGAAACCCCGCTATTTCATTGAAAACTCTTAAAATAGGATTTTTCAACACGCTACCCTGACAAAATCAAGCTTTTGGGGTGCTGCTGGAGCCTCTAAATCTTTTCTTTACGGCTTTTAGAACCTATTTATTTATTTAGATTATCCCGAAACCGCTGTGCTTTCTTGTGCTTTTTCTATAAAATATGTTTTCTTCCAAAAAGCTCGCTGTAACAAAGAGTACATTGAAATATATTGCGGGTTTACAGGATCCATTCAAGAATAACTATATGTACGGAAAAAGTAATTATAAATTGAATTAATGCAAGTTACAATTCATACAATATTGTAAATATTGTATGAATAATATTGTCTTTTTACCCATTCTCAACATGAAACACAAGACAAATGCATTTAAGAGGAGTATCGTGACAAAAACCAGTTCCCCCCCCTGACCCCTTAAAATACCCCATCGTGCTGGGGGGGTGAGGTAAATAATAACAATTTTATTTTATTTTCCAGCGCAGAAAATGAGTGGTTTTACCAACAATAGCCACAACTGGTATTGAGAGAAAATTAGGTTTTGAAATTTAATCAATTTTTTTCCTTTTCTTGAAAATGATTCATTTCATTAAATTGTTTTTCATTTTTAGCAAGAAATAAAAGATCTACATACACGTCAACACTTTTTTCTTTTTGTGATGCTACTTGTCTGCTGATCCATTATGTGAAGCATAGATTATATAACAATAACAGATAGAACAGTAGATGTATTCCTTTAAGAGTTAGGGGTTTTTCCTTCACAGTAACACTGAGGCAGAAGCCCAAAAGAGTTACATTCATGCAGCATAGAACAGGCTTTTTCTCTAAGCATGCGCGTAACCCCTTTTGGTTTCTGCCTCAGTGTTATTGTGAACGAAAAACCTCTAAATCTTAAAAAGACAATATCCAGTGTTCTATCTGTTATTGTTCATTAATCCATAAAGTAAATCTACAACTTCTTTTTTCTCGATTTCAAAATGCTGCTAAATTGTTTTTCTTGTCTTCTTTCCAAAATGCTGCTGAAACTACTTTCTTTCTCCAAAATGCTTCTCAACTTATTATTTCTTATTTTTTCTTCAAAAATGCAACTTAAACCTCTTTTTTTATGTCATTTTATGATTTTGGTATAAATTTCATTTGCCCCTTCCATAATGCCTGATTCACAACGGTACCCTTGACACTTCTTAATCTAATAAATAATGTAAAAGTTATTGTCGTTCATATCTAATTTATAGATAATCTGACAAAGCTTTTAGGAGAATTATTATGAACCGGGCATTGCCATAGAGAGGGTTACTAGAAATAACGCGAACAGTCCCTTTTTGAAAACATTCTTAAGAGGAGTAAAATGGAGGAAGGAAGGAATATCAAAAGTAAAATGGAGGAAGGAAGGAATATCAAAAGTAAAATGGAGGAAGCAATGAATATCAAAAGTAAAATGGAGGAAGGAAGGAATATCAAAAGTAAAATAGAGGAAGAAAGGAATATTATAAGTAAAATGGAGGAAGGAAGGAATATAAAAAGTAAAATGGAGGAAGGAAGGAATATAAAAAGTAAAATGGTTTTACCTTTCTTCTATCAATGGTTATAGCTAGTAGAGTAAAGACACTAGCTGGTATTGTTACGTAGGAGAGGAAGGTGTTGATCTTACAATAGATGTATCCTAAGGTCCACACCCTGAACCAGAAAAAAATCATGATATAAATATGACAAAGTGTACTGTCATAGGCGGTGATACAGGGTGTCCCACGAAATATGACAGTTGGTAATGGCAGAAGACATTTTAAACTATTTACCAACTGTCATTTTTCTTGGGACACCCTGTAGCTTGACGTGAACTATAATTTTCTATTCCTTATATATTTACTTCCTACTTCTCGTAGACTTTGACAAATCTATGAATTCTGTGAAAGCAAATATGCAAAACTTAAATATCCAAGAATTTTACCAGCAGTGTTAATATAACAGTAAACCAAAGCTATAAAGAATAGAATATTATAGAACTTATAATTAAATTTTAGCTACTTTTCAGAGGACATTCTCAATTCTTTTAAAATGACGATATTTCTAACTTTATATTTTTGGACACAGAAAACAAACACTAATATAAAACTATATCTGAGGACTAGATAATATGACTCCTATATTATATTTTTATTATTGTCTTTGGTAATAAGCAGCTTAAAAAACTATGGAAGAAGACATTTTAAACTATTTACCAACTTCATGTTGCTTGGGACACCCTATAGCTTGACGTAAACTATCATTTTCTACTCCTTATATATTTACTACCTCCTTCTCGTAGACTTTGAAATTTCAATCTATGAATTCTGTGAAAGCAAATATGCAAAACTTAAATATCCAAGAATTATACCAGTAGTGTTGGTATAACAGTATACCAAAGATATAAAGAATAGAATATTATAGAACCTATAATTAAATTTTAGCTACTTTTCAAAGGACATTCTCAATTCTTTTAAAATGACGATATTTCTAACTTTACATTTTCGGACACTAGAAAACAAACACTAATATTAAACTATATCTGAGGACTAGATCTAACCAGTTTATTTAGTTGGTAATGGGATATCTGAGGACCAATTAGATCTTACTCATTGTAAAAAGATATCAGAGTAATAAAAGAACTACGTGAAAACTTATTTTGAAGAATTAAGTTTGTAGATACACCTAATAGTACAATACCTGTCCCTCATGAATATAAAAGAAGGTATACAACCTAATAGTAAAATACCTGTCCCTCATGAATATAAATGAGGGTATACAATTAAGGGTTGCCATCATGAGGTCTGCTAGAGTTAGGTTAAACAGGAAATAGTTCGTCACACTCCACATTCGTCGATGCGCTGAAGAACACATTCAGTAAGAAAAAGAGACTGCAGTAAGCGTAATTTCAAATAGAGCATATGTCATCTATGCAAGGTTATAATTTGCAAGGAAAGTTAATTGCAGTTGCGTATACAGCTAAAATCGTAATTTTCGACCAAGCGCGGATAAACGGCAACGCTGGGTTCCCAAGTAGTAATCTCTGTTTGTTTTGTTTGTCCGATCATAACTCAGGAACCCTTGACTGATTTTTCTCAAAATTCGATTGCAGAACATGGGAGAACCGGAAGACAAAAAATCAAATAGGTGGCATGGAAGAGAAAATAGTAGTGGTCAATGGCTGCATGCCTTCCCCTGCTCCCCCTGAGTTGCCCTGCAAAAACTTGGGTGCATTTGATGTACATTGTATGTATTGCAGTTAAAGAGCAAGTTGTGTTTTAAAGTTGCTGATAAGATACTGAATCTAATCTAAAAAGAATTGTTATGAAATGCATACTCTTAAAATCAGGTTTCGAAAATGGTGCTTGAATAAAAATGTTTTAGTTCTGACTTTTATATTTTGTCGACATTTAATTTGTACTTGTATTGTTTATTTACTGTAGAGTAAAATTAACAATTGAATTGAAACCATCTCGAGTTTAAATTTAATTATAATCTCTGAACTTACTTTTTTCTAAATATATAAAAAATGATTAGGGTTTCCAGTCGTAATTACGTTACACGTAATTACGCGTAACACTTTCTTTCACTTAAGGAGGAGCATTACGCGAAATTATGTGTTAATTACGTATACGAAAAAAGTCTAGTTTCGCGTAATTAAGGCATTCCAAAACCATTCCGTAATTGGTAAAGTACATACTGTCCAATCTGAAATTACGCGAAGTTACGCCGAAATAAAAGTTTCGCCAATTACGCGAAATCCTGCGAAATTACACGAAATGAAAATTATTTCGCATAAGTGAATAATCTATTACGTTGGAAACCCTAAATTAAACACATTTTAAAAGATTCTTGTAATTTTCTTTTCTTATTTCAAGGATTTCATTAACATCATCAATTTCCATAGTGCGGAAATACCGTTCAGCGCAATACATTTTTCATTTTTATTTGAATTTTCTTTGAAATGTTCACGTTTCATATCTCAGTCTATTGGGGGAAACAGAAACACTCACAACCCAGATTAACCAGAGAATTCGGTTTCTTCTATTTGAAATCAAATGTATTTTTGTCTATAATTCAACAATCTTTTACCTTACAGATTTGTTTATTCTATACTTTTCATTAAAAATGCAAAATGTCGACAGAGAAGTATCCAAGACAAAAGGCTAATTATGTTAAATGGGTCAAATTGTGATCGAAAGTCACAGCTTTCTGGGATATTGACAGAACCGTTAAATCCACGTGCTCAGTCTCAGTGGAAACTAAACCGAGTGTTAAGAACATTCAAAACGCAAAAATTAAAACAAATATTTCAGTAAAATATTCGTCTAAGCAAATCTTTCGGTAAAATGTTTTTCGAAACAGATATTTCGGTAAAATGTTTGTCATAAAAAATATTTTGGCAAAATATTTGTCGAAACAAATATTTCGGTAAATGTTTCTTCAAACAAATATTTCGGTACAATGTTTTTCGAAACTAATATTTCGGTAAAATGTTTCTCGAAATAAATATTTTGGTAACATCTTTGTCGAAACAAATATTTTGGTAAAATGTTTTTCGAAGCAAATATTTCGGTAAAATGTTAGTCGAAACAAATATTTCGGTAAAATATCTGTCGAATCAAATATTTTGGTAAAATATCTGTCTAAAATATTTCGGTAAATATTTGTCTAAACAAATATTTTTGTAAAATATTTGTCTAAACATATATGATGTGAGACATATGAAATGGTGTAATTTGAAGACGACAGCTCACTGCTCAGTAATCGTATGTGTATTTGATGATGTTATGAATGTTCTACCATTAGCTTAAAATCAATTTACTATGTAAATGTAACGTTTGGGACCAAAAGCAATGCCATAAAGGTAAAAGGCAAAGTAGAATTAGATTTAAATTGTAGAAACTGAATGCATCTACCCAAGTAAGTCCAGGGAATCGTTTGATTGATTGATTGGTTCCCTAAACTAAAGGAAGCGAGTCTTTCCCACAAACTCAAATTTGCTAATCCCTATATCTTTGCTACCTGATCGTTAAAACCTTTGATATTTTTTTCTGATAGAATTCATAGTTTGAAATATCAGAGATCTATGACACCGGCCGTTGCAAAAAATATAAATGAAAAAATTATAATTTGTTGCAAAAACTCAGTTTCTAATGTTCGCCAATATCTGGCAGATAAATCTTTACCACTGCAGCTTAAATTATACTGTAACTTGTTATCGATTTTCCTCTCATTTTATTTTTAGTTTAGCGAAAAAGTTCAGAAAATGCGCATTTACAGCGTTATTTAAAGTGACCTTTCGACCTCCTTGCACATATGACAATGCCCGATTCATAACGGTACCAACCCTCACAAGCTTAGTCTAATCATGTATGAATTATACGTGAATGTTTATCATTTTAAAAATACAAAATTGCGCATTTCTACTATCACGCAGGACAATTATCTTTCACATTCTTGATTAGATTAAGGTTTCAAGGGTACCGTTGTGAATCCCCATTGCTATCTTTACATGGAAGGTCAAATAAATGTAGCCTCATTATAGAAAGAGCAAATGAAGGTTGTACCAAAATCATGGAATTGGAAAGACAAAAAAGAAAGAGGTTTCAGCTGCATTTTTGAAAAAAGGAAGATTATGTTGAGCAGCCTGGAGCCTGGAATTTAGAATAATCTACTGAGATTTGAATTTTAAAAAGATTTAAAAAGTTTATGCAAAATATAATCATCAAATTGGGACAGTTTGTATTTTAAAGAAAGCTCTATTTTCATGGAAATACTTTTTTCAAATAATTTGGTGGTTACAATTGTAAATTTGAGTTTAACCTTTTTTTCCTTTCTTTTTTTTGTTTTGTTTTGTTTATTTGTAAAACTTTGAATTACTATTTTTAAAGGTTAAAGTTAGTATTATGAGTTTCTAACATAAATTAGAAAAAAATGGTCGGATTTTGCCCAGAAAATTGACAGCCTTTCACTTAGCTGCGATGAAAAATGATTTAGTCTGAGTGCTGACAATGCAGAGATGTCTGTTTTAGTTCTCTGCAAGATGGACAGATATTTGATGACATTTTAGTTTAAGGAACTGTCCTTGTATTTTTACGTGACCCTTTAACTAAAAAACTTAATCAACAAAGTTTTGAAAGTGTTTAATTCTGTTAATTTTTCCATTGGTTCCAAAGCAAGAAATTACGCAATTGACTTTTTGTTAGTAAGAGCTTAAATGAAAATAATCAGTTATCACAAACAAGATATATCTAATTCAAACGTGACCAGACAACGCTTAAATAAAAAAATCAAATTTAATAATCCAGAAAATTTCCGGATGAAGCTGGAAACTTTTTCCGCAGAAATCTTTCCGGCATAATTTTTTCCTGCGACCGGCGGAAATTTCCCTGACGGAAAATTACCGGAAATCCGTTTTCCCATTCATCTTTTCCAGTAATTTTTATTTCCGCCGGGAAAAATTCTGGCGGATAATTTGAAACTGTATAAGACCTATCAGGGACAGGGGTCAATATAATTCCTTTTTCAATCCCATTTGGGATTGACAAATTTGAAAGAAATGGGGGCAAATTCTTTAATTGGGGGCAAATTTTTTTTATATGATAATTAAAAATAAAATTGGGGGCATTTTTTTTAGAACTTGGGGGCATTTTTTTCAAATTGGGGGCAAATATGTTAGTGGAATTTGAAAAAAAAATTTTAACTGGGGGCATTTTTTTCAAATTGGGGGCAATGGGGTAAATGTGTTAGTGGAATTTAAAAAAAAAAATTTTAACTGGGGGCATTTTTTTCAAATTGGGGGCAATGGGGTAAATGTGTTAGTGGAATTTAAAAAAAAAAATTTTAACTGGGGGCATTTTTTTTAAAAATTGGGGGCATTTTTTTTCAAAATTGGGGGCAAAAAATTATTTTGGGATCGAGAAAATCAGCTTTTTTGGGAATTATATTGACCCCTGATCAGGGATGATTAGCCGGCAATGATAGAACTGCTTATTTTGCAGTTTTACCGGTTTCCCTTGGTAAATTTGATATCCTTCCTTCCCTCTGTATACCTAGACTATATTTATTGCTTTTATGATGAAATTTCTATTCACACCATGGTCTGGAATTCCTACATAGACGCCATAGATGCCATAGTGTGTAGACGCCAGAGTGTGTAGACGCCACAGACGCCATAGTGTGTAGTTGTACACAATACACATAATACTCAATTCTCAATGGTTTACTGGACTGTTATGATATTTAGATAAAGTTAAGAGGTAATAATTGTTGATGGAAGAATTACTAATATTTTTAAGGTTAATACCAGTTAAACCCTTAATGACAATTTTTCAAATGGGTTTTATACTATTTTACGTAAATCTCAGTATTTAAGAAAAAAATAAATAGCCATGAATATGCGGGAACAGTTTAAAAGAGCTCCGGCCATATAATCATTGAATTAAAAACTAAATATCAGCAACGTCTACAACAATCCATTATCAGAAAATTAAGAATACGACATTTGATGAATTATTTCGATGCTTATTTAGGGTTTATTTGTAGAAAATCAACAATTGTTTGGAGAAAATACTGAATCTTTTATCAAAATCGCGGGATTAAATTGCTTCCTAAAGTTTGGGCATTTTTATAGAAGTGTTCAAACAAAATATCTGATTAAGTCAATTTTAAACTTTAAACAAAATTAAATTTTCTATATTTTTGATCAGAGACTTAAAGATGTGAATAATGTTTTTATTGTATTAATTTAGTTAGTATCGTTAAAGCCTTGATTTGTAGCAATCAAAGAAAATTCAAAACTTTATTACAAAACATGAAAAACAGAATTACTCGAAATAGAAATTAATCATGGATTAAAAGTTTATCTTTTTATCAGAAATTTAATATTATTTCTAAATCCAAGATAATGAATGATGATCTACCAGCCTCACTCACCATACTCTACTCTCCAAACTCTACTCTCTAAACTCTACTCTCCATACTCTACTCTCCCAACTTTACCCTCCAAACTCTACTCTCCAAACACAACTCTCCCAACTCTACTCTCCAAACTCTACCCTCCAAACACAACTCTCCAAACTCAACTCTCCAAACACAACTCTCCCAACTCTACTCTCCCAACTCTACCCTCCCAACTCTACTCTCCCAACTCTACTCTCCCAACTCTACTCTCCCAAATCAACTCTTCCAACTCTACTCTCCAAACTCTATACTCTCCCAACTCAACTCTACTCTTTCAAATCTACTCTCCCAACACTACTTTCCCAACACTACTTTCCCAACTTTTCTCTTCTAAATCAACTCTTCCAGCTATACTCTCCCAACTTTATACACTCCCTACTAAACTCTTCCAACTCTACTCTCCCAACTCTATACCCTCCCAACTCAACTCTCCCAACTCTACACTCCCAAATCTACTCTTCCAACACTACTCTCCCAACTCTACTCTCCCAACTCAACTCTTCCAACTCTACTCTCCCAACTCTACTCTTCCAACTCTACTCTCCCAACTCTATACCCTCCCAACTCAACTCTTCCAACTCTTCTCTCCCAAATCTACTCTTCCAACACTACTCTCCCAACTCTACTCTACCAACTCTACTATCCCAACTCTACTCTCTCAACTCTACTCTCCAACTCTATTCTCCCAACTCAACTCTTCCAACACTACTCTGCCAACTCTACTCTCCCAAATTGTATGCATTTCAGTATTTGAGAAACAAACGATCCCTCAAAAATTAATGTCGTTGCGTCAGTAATTCCATTGGACCACAGTGATACCTCTTATAAAAAAACCACACCCAGTCCCTTCAAGCTCACCTAGAATAATCCAGATGACGATAGTATTGCCGAGGATGGCCACGACGATGATTATGGAGAACATGAGGGTCCAGAGGATCTGTCCGTAGGTCCACACATCATTACTAAATAGGCAAGGAGGTGATACTGGATTTAAAGGATGATCTATGATATACTACTTGAAGTGCCAGGCGTTGCCTGTGAAATTTTAGAAACACTTGAAGTAAAAATTTTAATGTTGAAAAAAAATAATTTCTAAATTTGAAAAAAACAACATTTTTTTCCCCCATTTGTTCCAGCCGTTTGACCAGCTATAAACTAAGCTAAACTATATACAAATATACATATGCAATATATATACGAGCGAAGAGCGTTATTATAAAGACAGATAAAGAAAGAGCTTTATTATTAAATCAGTTATTACTATGCTAATTCATAAAAAGGGCGCTTTCTAATTCGTCATTCATTTAAATTTTTGAAATTCATACTTTTACATCTCAATATATGCTCTTTCAAGAGGAGAAGTTATGATCACAATAAATCCGATTTAAAACTACAAACATGAAGTTTACTTTACTTTGGCGTGATATACAAGAGTTTTGTTTTAACAACATATTTGTTATCTTAAATATGGTGTTTTTACTTCGAACAAAATTGAAGAATAAAGAAAAAAAATCTTTTTTCAAAAATAATAATATGTTTCCTGCGTAAATATCCAGGAATTTCATATAAGTCTATCTATTTATATCTATATATAGTATATATCTACATATACTTTGCTTATCTGTTGTGGTACCTCAAGGGACCCCAGGGAAGGATTATGGATTATCGGATTTTCAAAAATTTGCTTCTAATAAATTCGATTTTGAAAATTTTGAAAATCCACAAAAGAAAAAAACCGCGAAATTTTTTGTTTGTTTTTGTTTTGCAATGTTTACAAAGAGAAAATATTGTTCACAATTGAAAAGGCCTAGTTTATATATGTATCAAAGGAATTGAGTCTTTGCAACAAACTCAAATTTCTAATATTCATATCTTTGCAACCTGATGTTGTAAACCTTAGATATTTTAAACTATGAATTCAGTTAGATTAAATAATCTAAGTTTGAAATATCAAAGGTGTCCACCATCAGGTTGCATAGGTATAAAAATTAGAACATTTGAGTTTGTGGCAAAGACTCCATTCCTTTATATTTATCAATTGAGATTTATTCTGTAAGATATAAAGATGAATATTTACTTATGATTGCAGGTAGACTCCGTGGTATTGGAAGTTAGACTTTCAGAAATATTTTTCATATTTCTGACCTTGAACTGCCAGATAGTACAGAAAACTGAATACGAAAAATCCATTTCATTTCTTAAAATGTTGCGGAAAATTCGAGAAAACTTTCTCCTACTTTACTCTTTAAATCAAAGTTTTAAAGGAATTGTAATTTGCAAAGTAAACGATATGGTTCCTTTTAAACTACAGCTAGAACCATTCTCGACCCCTTTTACTACCTAAGACCATCAATTGCATGAACCCCCTGGAGCCCTAAAGTTGGACCTCTGAGAACCCTCCTTAGACCTTCTTGGATTACATTTGCACCCCTTTGGACCTTTTTGAACCATTGTGCACCGCCCCCTTTAAAACCCTTGAATTAACTTTGACGGGTTGAAATTATTCTTTGGGTTCAGAAAAAATCCGAAGAAAGAAAGATTTTTTTTTCAAATTTGGATTGAAAAATCTGCAATTACGTTGAATATCCCTTTAATTTGTTCAATTCCTTACAAACAAATTTTGAGATGAATTATTCCTTGTGAATAACGCTGTATCTTCTCCCTGCTTTATATTTTCCAAAATGATTCTCTGAAAGTAATATCATTATATATTTTTAAATCAGGTGCATTTTGGAACGTGAGGCTTTTTCACCAAATTTTATTATTTATTACTTATAACCCGTTGGCTTTTGGTTTTACATTGCTAACTCCCCTTTACTTTTATGTAGCCCTAGTCACGTAAATTTTAAGACTGCGACTCACTTGTTTTTAGCTTTAAACAGAAATTATTGGCAAAATGAGGAAATGTTAATAGTGAGAGCGTTCACACATATTTATAAACTTGTTCGTGGGATCTTCCATCTTGGATTTTTACCCCGAATTTTCTAACTTATAAATCATAGAACTGTGTATATTAGAATATAATTTTTTGGATTATTTTATTAATATTTATGTTTTTTTTTTTGACAAATGTTTAAAATGTTTATTTCTGTTTTGGAATGAAGAAGGAGAAGAGACACATGCGCTGAATACATTATTTCTTTACGAAACAAGTTGAACAGTACAGAATAGAATAGAATAGAAAAGAATATATTAAAATGAAATAGAAAATGAATTAGAATAGAAAGTAGTATAATGTATTTAAATAGGCTATAATATATTGGAACAGAATAGAAAAGAATAGAATATATTAAAATGAAATAGAAAATGAATTAGAATAGAAAGTAGTATAATGTATTTAAATAGGCTATAATATATTGGAACAGAATAGAAAAGAATAGAATATATTAAAATTGAATAGAAAAAGAATTAGAATAGAAAGTAGTATAATGTATTTAGATAGGCTATAAAATATTAGAACAGAATAGACTAGAATAGAATATATTAGAATAAAATGGAAAATTAATTAGAACAAAAGTAGTATAATGTATATTTAAATAGGCAATAAAATATTAGAACACAATAGAAAAGAATAGAATATATTAAAATAAAATGGAAAATTAATTAGAATAAAAGTAGAATGTATTACAATAGACTAATGAAATAGTAGAATAAAATAGAACAGAAAATAGTTGAAAATATTGAAAAGGATTATAAAAAATACTAGAATTTTAATCAACAGAGTAGAATAAGAAAAGGAATTGAGTCTGTGCTACAAACTCAAATTTTCAAATCCTTATATCTATATCTGTATATATATGAAACCTGATGGTGAAACCCCGTTATAATTAAAACTTAGATTATTAAATCTAACATAAATCATATTTTGTAATATCTAAGGTCCTCGACATTGGGTTTCAAAGCTACAGGGATTAGAAAATCAGAGTTTGCGGCAAAGACTTAATTCCTTTCTTTAATATATTTTTAGGTCTAAAGCTTTATGGATGGCCATTCACCAAACATCAAATTCAGACTTCTCGGGGTAATTCCCCCAACAAATGTTGCCGCTTCGCGCTTTATTTTTCTTTATTAAGATTTAATAGAATGGAGTAATTTTTTCGTATGAATTTTATTATGTTTTTTTAATCGAATACATTGTCTTTTTATTGTTATCAAGAAGGATGGACAATATTAGAAAAGATATGATTTATAGAACAGGATTTAAATGAAAAGAAAAGAATAGAATAGAATAGTAGAAAATGCAATAAATTAAATTAAATTCTTAGGAAAATAGAAATGATATTGACTAAAATTCTTTTTGAATTTTGAATAGAAATTTAAATGCCAAACATTTCGAGATGTGTGTTTGCAAAAAAAGATTTTCTCTTCTAGAAGTGTGCAAAATCTTATAATTTATTCAGTAAAACGTTTGCGAAAACGGATAAAGCAAAACATAAATCATTTTACCCCTTGTTGTCAATTGTTGAAAGTTTTGTTTAAAAAATGACATTAAAAATATCGGATTGTAATTTTTAAAATAGTTAAAAGGATTCTCACGTTATACAAAACCACACATGAAAACAGTTTTTAGAATGATCCTGCTGCATAGATATGCTTATTTCAAAACATATCTGAATCTTTTTTTGATATTTTTTTATTATCTTGTCTGAGTATTCGGGATGTACTTTGATCAAATCTAGTAATCTAATTTTCCGTGTCCTGTATGATGTAACCCCCCCACTTGTCCATTCGTTAAAGCATGCTGACACTGTATAGTTGACCCAGCAGAAACTATCACTAGAGTCCTTCAGTCCTTTATCTCTACTTTTACATAGTTAGAGAAGTACAGATTAGTTGATCAGAGCTGGGAACTTTAGAATGGTGGAAATCGAGATCATTGCTTGTTCCTCTCTTTTCATTACTCGGTACTAACCTAATCTTGAACAATTGTATCCCTGAAAAGTGTATAAAATTCAACCAATCACAGTCGGGTATCAGAAGCCGGGAAATTTGAAATTTTGCGCGCCATTTAAGATTAATATAGAGAAACGGGAGGGACTCTCTAATTTTGAAAAACCGATTTTTGATTAAGAATATCCCATTCTTAAGTTTCCATGGGATGAAAGATATTATGATTTATCTTTAACCCGATCCTGGCTGGGGTATTCTTTTCTAATATAGGTTGAGGGGGGGGGGGGGTTTCCACCCCCCTATGCTTTGCTCTTAGACTTTTTACAAATATTAAAATATGACACACGTTATTGTATTCTTTTTTCAAGGCCTTTTCAAATATATAAGTCTTAGCCCGTTCGCTTAATTAATAAAAAGTTATTAGCCGTTTCTGATTTTTTAAACACCGACCCGCCGTTTGATCATTTTCCACCTTTATACCCTATGCATCAACATTTTTGCAAAATTTTTTCACAGCTATGATGTAGAAAAAATGAAGAAGTTTTAGCGTTCTAATGTAATCCATTTTTTAGTTATTAATAATAACCCCCCCCCTCCCCGCCCCCCCATCGTGATAGGGTTTAAGAAAGGAACAACTGTTGAATTGTGCAGGTTATAAATATCAGACCCAAACGGTATGCCATAAGGCAAATTGGCCTCAGCTGGTCCAGGTTCATTTGGGGGCTAGTACATTTTTTTCCTTTTCAAAGATGGAGAAATAAATTTTTGAAAAAAAACGACGATTTTTACTGAGCGATCGTTCGATGAGAAAACGAACGAAATAGATGAAAAATGAACGATGAATGAGAGCAAACGATTTCGTTTTTTGAAGGATTAAAAAAACGAACGAAATGGGTCGATCACAAAAAAATGAAAAAGTCGAACGCCCCCATCTCTTGTCAGAGATGATAGAAAAACTGATAATACACTTTATAGAAAATAAGACGGAGAAGTGATCATTGTCATTGATTGAGCACAGTGCAATTTTGTATACACATCAGCCCTTTCATGTTTTTGGTATGGTAATTGTAGCCCAAAAAAAGTTATATTTGTTGAACTTTTAAGATAAAACAAATTTTCTCTTTTTTTCAAATTTTTGCTACCCCAAAGGTCAACATTTTTTTTTCGAAATTGATATATATTTTTTTCTCTTAACATTAGGCTTTGTTCGGCCAAATCGTTATTTTTTGTTTAGAAACGGCCTCAAAGTAATTTTGATTTTTTCGTAATTTTTTTATTTACTTTACATTGCGATCAAGGTTTGATATTTGAAATCGTATTGGTAAAATCATAAAGCAAAAATCATGATAGAGGGAAAGCATGAATGATTCATGTTTATGTATGAAAACAGTTTAGAATAACTATATTCTGATGGGAATTGATTCAATAAGGAAAGTCTTTATTTGCCAAATTGATTTTTGTAAAAAGTGACTTTTTATCCCACAAGGAGGCTTTCTTTGGCGGGGAAACTATACATCAAGAAAACAACTTTTCATATTAACATGCATTCATTCATTCATTATTCGCTCTTTAAAATAAAATTTAAAAGCTGAAATGAATACAATTATAATTATTTTATACTTTAACATTAAGTTTACAACTTTGTAAAAGATAAAAATTTTACAATAAGACCCAGAAACTGTGGAATACAAGGACGAAATATTACAATCTCAAGCATCTTTGATATTATTATTAAGCAATTAGTTTTTCCAAAGTGCGAATTTAATAAATTTGAGCCGCGTATCAAATCCGCCAAAACCCGGTTTCAATTGAGCGCCGGCTTAAATCTTAAAACATTGAATACAATTTTAAGTGAAACCAACCATATTTGAGCCGCGTCTTAAATTAAGGCCGCGGCTCAAATTCTTTAAATTCTGCCTCAGTCCCTTGAAAATCATGTTATAAAGTGAAAACTGTCTTTATACAATGAACTGCTACTGCGTTTCATTGAAATATACCTAGTAAAGTCAATAATATTATTGTTATTACATTAAATGCACAACAGAATATGACTTGCAAATAGAAGTAACCGCAGTAAAACGATAAGATTTTAACTTGAAAGAATTGCTAAATATTTTAGACTATTTTTAAATTAAAAAATGTTAATCTTTTTTTTATCTTTTAAACCAAATTTTCAAAAACTTCAAACAGTCTAATTTCCTATTCTTTCAAATTAATATTTGAAAATATCTCCTTTTATGAATTTATCAGTCGAGAAAAAATTGGAGGAAACATACAAAAATGGAGAAAACATACACAATTGGAGAAAAATAACACAAAATGAAAAAGGTATCTACACAAATGGAAGAAACATTTGCAAATGATAAAAAAACATACACAAAATAGAGATATCATACACAAAAATTAAAATATACAAAAAAGGAGAAAACAGTCACAAAAAGGAGAAAACAGACACAAAATGGAGAAAACAGACACAAAATGAAGAAAACAGACACAAAATGGAGAAAACAGACACCAACTGGAAATAGATATCAAATCAGATTTCAGATCTCGGAGCTTTGGGCGATTTTAGGCCCCAACACTCAACAAGTGCTGATCCCCCCTTGAAACAATAAGTTTAAGCCCCCTCGTCGGAAAAAAAAGTTTAAAACTCAACAGATGTGTCCTATGATAATAAGTCGTAAAAGTTATTCTAAGATTTAAATATCTCTGTTGGATTTACTTTACTAGGCCAATCCACAAAGAGATTTGTACTTAAGCTTGTTGACAAAGAATTTGACCAAAGAAAAACTATTTTTTATATTTTAAAATATTCTTTTTCTTTCCAATATTTTCTCCTATAGGGTGTCCCAGTTTTAATTCACTGTTTTTATATTTTGAGGGTGATTAAGAATAATTTTATGTCCATAGAGCTGGGAATTTTATGCTGGATATCCGTCTTATCCCGGGAATTCAGCGGCTGATCTCGACAATCGGTGGAAAAACTTAAAATATGTCTTAAATCCGGAAATCTTTAAAGGGACTATATGCAAAATTTCAAGTGACTCTCTAAGAAAAGATGCCAATGCCTGATGAAAAGCAGTACCCTATACAAATTTGTCTGATCAAGTATGAATCAGATTTTAATGTCTATAATTTTGAAAACAGACTAGTTTTAATTATGTTTCATCTTTTTTAGAGTGTTCAACTGAACATGAAGACTAAAATAACTGAGTATCATGTTTGATGTGAATCTATGGTAGATAACCTATAAGAATTAAATATCATTTAACCATTTTTGCAACAACTGTGAGGGATGTTAAAATCAGCAAATTTAGTTGTCAATTTGACTTCAATTAGAAAAATTCTTAAATAAAAAGTTTTAACGAAAATTTAAAAATTCGTAATATTTTCTCAACATTTTTTTGTAAAATAAGGTTAAAATTTCGCGAAAATGGGTTGTTGAAAATTTTTACGAAAACAACGATTTTGAATGAAAGGCCGAAATTTTGCGAATAAATTATAACAAAAATGTTCGCAAAAATTAACGAAAATTTTCTTTTTCGTTCAATTTTTAGTTGCCTGAACGAAATTTTTTCGAAAGAGATTAAACGAAA
The DNA here is from genome assembly GCF_000591075.1 of Eurytemora carolleeae. Taxonomy (NCBI): domain Eukaryota; kingdom Metazoa; phylum Arthropoda; class Copepoda; order Calanoida; family Temoridae; genus Eurytemora; species Eurytemora carolleeae. The sequence continues at coordinate 37,857 of NW_019396685.1, read as the reverse complement.
AGGAATTGAGTCTTTGCCACATGCTCTGATTTTCTGATCCCTTTATATTTGCAACCTTACGTAGTAGACCTTAGATATTTCAAACTATGAGTTCTATTAGATCTAGTAATCTAAGTTTGAAATATCAAAAGGTTTAAACTATCAGGTTGCAAAGATATAGGGATAAGAAAATTTAAGTTTGTGGGAAAGCCTCAATTCCTATTTTTCTTCTCTCTGTCATCATCTTTTGTTTAAAGATGTGACAAATGTTTTTCTATCAATTTATCGTGGGCTTCGTTTTTAAATCTGAAGTATTAATCACATAAAGTTATATAAATTCATTTTAGCAATTTTAGATCTTTTTTTACACATACTGGCCTTACCATATGCATAAAAAAAATGTTTTACAAAAATCCTTTAAATTATTTTTTCTTAAAAGTTAAAAATATTCAAGGTGATAGTGTCAAGGGTGAGAGAGAAAGAAAAAAAAACTCGAGGGGGGGGGGAGGCGTCAAACACTTCTCCCTCGGCCCTTCCCCAGCCTGTTTGAAAAGTAAATTCCTTTAAAAATATTTTCGAAAACTTTCTAACTTTAGTTTGCAAAACACGATGGATCAAAATAGTTTGTAATGAACGAAAAGTACTTGAACTTGGTACACTTTACAATTTATTACTCAATTCTTTTTTCCCACATTATCTTGCTGTATAGTGCACAGTACAGTACAGTACAGTACAGTATAGTACTCAGTAGTCCAGAAAATACCAAATGTAAGCAAACTTTTTTACATGGTTCATCAATATACGTTTAAACTAACGTTTAAGCTTTTTTGGGGGGGAGGGGGATAATCGATCTTAAATAAAAAGTAAAATAAAGGCATTCAAGTACAACTTTTAGCACAACTGAATAAAAAAACCTTTCATGATTAAAAGTAAAAATTTTAAATATTAAAATACACGTTATGACAGTTTATTACAGATCATTAATTGGATCAGTATAGACAATTCCTGAAAAAAATGAGTCTTTGCCACAAACTCAAGTTTTCTAATCCATTTTTCTTTGAAACCTGACTATGAAGAAACCCTTTGATATCTTTTAAACTTAATTTATTTCACAGAATTCAAAGTTTGAAACATTAGAGGTCAACGACATGGGGATAAGAGAATTAGAGTTTGAAACATTAGAGGTCAACGACATGGGGATAAGAGAATTAGAGTTTGAAACATTAGAGGTCAACGACATGGGGATAAGAGAATTAGAGTTTGAAACATTAGAGGTCAACGACATGGGGATAAGAGAATTAGAGTTTGAAACATTAGAGGTCAACGCATGGGGATAAGAGAATTAGAGTTTATGGCAAGAACTCAATTTCTCTGAAAAAATTCTCTTTGCGAAATATAAGAATGTATGAAAGGAAAGAACAAACAAATCTCATTTAATGTTTATCTTTTAATCATGGCAAAGTCTCAGATCAAAATTGTTGCGCTTTACTAAATATCAGTTTTATACTTCATGCGTTTTATATATTTAATTATTCAGATCAAGTGCAGGGTGAAAAATGTAGTAAATTTCAATAAGTAGTTGAACTACAAAGACTTAGTTAAACCACTTCTCTTTATCTTCAGCTAGCGCACAAGTGTAGTGGTTTAACTACGCCTAGGAAGTTCAACTATCTTTCCTTAAATTTGATCCCTGTTCTCCAACCCTAACCCCTGCATGGTGCCATGGTTTAAACCTTTCTCCGACACAGATCCATCCCACACGGAGAACTCTCTCCGACTGATCCGTCCTACATCCAATCCGATTCTTCCGAATCTACCAACTCTAATCTCCAGAGCTTAGACCATTCAGCTCTCAATTTAATCTTCTCTTTTCATCCTTTTCTGTCTTTTCTCTTCTCCTTTAATCCTTTTCTTTCTTTTCTCTTCTACCTCCATCCTTTTATTTCTTTCCTCTTCTCCTTCCTTCCATTATTTTATTTTATTTCAACTTTCCCCTCTCTTTTTTTCCTGTTCTCTTTTCTTTTCAATCATTTTTATTTTTTCTCTCTAATTTCTTTCTTTCTTCTTATTTTCATTTTTCTCTCTTACACTTCTTTCCTGTTCTCTCTTTTCTTCTTTCCTCTCTCTCATTTCTTTCCTGTTCTCTCTTTTCTTCTTTCCCTCTCTCATTTCTTTCCTATTCTTTCTTCTGTCTTCTATCTTCATATTTCTTCTTTGTTTTTTCTTTTTCTTCCTCAATTTTTTTTTCTTTTTTCTTACTTTTCTTTTCATTTTTATCTTTTTCTTTTTCAAATTACCCACAAATCGAATTTTAATAGCAAATGATTTTGGATTTAAATGTTTAGAAGTTTGACTTTGCCATTCTTTGAATTTGAAGCACAAGACTTGTAGGCAGCTAGAGCAAATTGTACAGTTTACAAGTACAAGACTTGTATGCAGCTAGAGCAAATTGTACAGTTTACAAATACAAGACTTGTAGGCAGCTAGAGCAAATTGTACAGTTTACAAGTACACGACTTGTAGGGAGCTAGAGCAAATTGTACAGTTTACAAGTACAAGACTTGTAGGGAGCTAGTGCAAATTGTACAGTTTACAAGTACAAGGCTTGTAGGGAGCTAGTGCAAATTGTACAGTTTACAAGTACACGACTTGTAGGGGGCTAGAAAAAATTGTACAGTTTACAAGTACAAGACTTGTAGGGAGCTAGAGCAAATTTTACAGTTTTCAAGTACAAGACTTGTAGGGAGCTAGAGCAAATTGTACAGTTTATAAGTACAAGACTTGTAGGGAGCTAGAGCAAATTGTGCTGTTTACAAGTACAAGACTTGTAGGGAGCTAGTGCAAATTGTACAATTTACAAGTACAAGACTTGTAGGGAGCTAGTGCAAAATGTACAGTTTAAAAGTACACGACTTGTAGGGAGCTAGAGCAAATTGTACATTTTACAAGTACAAGACTTGTAGGGAGCTAGAGCAAATTGTACAGTTTACAAGTGCAAGACTTGTAGGGAGCTAGAGCAAATTGTACAGTTTATAAGTACAAGACTTGAAGGGAGCTAGAGCAAATTTTGCAGTTTACAAGTACAAGACTTGTAGGGAGCTAGAGCAAATTGTACAGTTTACAAGTTCACTTTAAAAAAGCAAATTGTTACAGTACACATACAAATGACTTATTACTTTCTAGTTAAAACAGTGTGTAAAACTATGAAAAAAGGAAAATACAGATTCATAAAAGCATTTTTTTCATATTTTTTTAATTCTCAGTAAAACTGTAATCCGTCCCTGATAAAGCCTCCAGTCAACATGAATATTTAGTGATGACGTCGTAATCTAGTCTAGTAAGTAAGTAAGTAAGATTTATTAGAGATAAATCAAGATCATAATACATATCATAAAATGATTAACATTCTCATAGGAATATAATTGAATATATCATGGGTTTTATCACAAATTAAGATAAGGTTATATCATAGGAAGTTTAATTTTCTCTGAATATAGGGAATAGCAGATTTTCTGTATTTCTCCGTTCTAGCATAGTTGACAGTAAATAGTTTAACGTTCCGTAGCTGGTGGTTGTGAGTGACTGGTTCTACCGGGAATAGGGCAGAATGCTTTTGAGATTTAAGACATTTTTTTTAGCAAAGGATTAACAAAGTTTCTCTCTCCTAGTCCTTAAGGTTTCTAGTTCCAGAACTGATAGAGCAGATTGATAATTAAAATATACTGGGCCTAGAATAACTTTTAGGGACACCTTCTAGTCTGGACAGCATATGAGAACTCTCCTGTTTGATGAACCTCCTCTCACCTCCTCTGCTGCTCCGGAGCCTTCAAAGCCCACGATTTAATAGATTCAGGAAAATACGACTCAGGTTAAGCTGTAAGTGGGTTTTATTTACTGTTTGGGCTTTTTGGATTTAAATTGCATCTAATTTTGCACAGAGCTGAATTCACAAACCAAGTTTAATAATGTATTTGATGAATTTTCATGATTGGAATTGCCGCAATCCGGGTTTTATTCAGAACAAGACTCAACATTGAGCCTTATTTTCCACTAAAACCAACCAAGGTCGGTTTTAATTTCATTGGGCACAGAGTTGTGTCAAAGATTAGGACTTATAGCTGGGTTTAAGGACTCACGACTCAAGCCGAAGCTTTTAAATCGCAGGCTCATGTACCGCAATAGATAGAAAGGCTGGTGGCGGTTTCAATGATTGATGTTTTGGAAAGTATTACTCTAAATACTAAACTAAAAAACATGTTTTACATCCTTTTCTTGGATTTTGGAGTTTGTACCAAATTCCCACTGAATAATCCAAGGTGCAATTGTGCGTATAACCTACTCCCCATAGGGTTGGGCACGTTCCAACTTTTTCTAACAGTTAGTTAACAATCTTAATTTTATTAATAAGGTTAACGGTTTTTTTTTCAATTAACATTCATTTTAGTTAACGGTTGTTTGTAGTAATAGCAGCTAAAACTCTCAAAATTTCTATAAAATTCATGCGATTATAAAATCACATTCGTTTATTTTCGTTTTTAAATGCAAATTTTTTTCAAAAATGGGTAATCCGTTCCGTTAACAATTTAAAGATTAACGTTCGTTATCAGACTCTTCAGTTAATTTTCGAAAACCTCTGCTTCGTTAAATGGAACTTTACCCAGCCCTACTCCCCCCCTCTCTCTGAACAACGTCTAGTAATGCCTATATGGCAAGGATTGAAGAAAGAGGAAATATTTAGTTCTGTTGGCAGCCCTAACTTCATCAAGTAATTAATCTTAATATTGGCTTTGGCTACCTCTTAGACTTTGGTCAAACACAATTCTACTATTTTGGTCTAGTTAAAATAATAACTTTATCTACAGTTTAACCCAGTACTTCGGAAGACAATGAAAAAATTTCACGCAAAATTGCACGCTTTTGCTTTTGCGTTATTCTGTTTTGCGCAAATTTGCGGAACAAACTCTTGGTAAAAGGTTAAATAAAGGTGTAAACTGTATAAATTAGATATCTATGGGTTTGTATTTGTTTGCATATAATTGTAATGCTTAAAAAGGAACTGATTACTTGCCAAAAACTCTATTATGCAACCTGATGCATGATGCCCCACTGTAAATCAACATGTGCACGATCTCACACAAAAGTCGAGCAGTATTTTTCCAACTACTCATTTTCAACTTAAGAAAGAAACAGAGTCGTAACATTTTTAAAATGTATATGTCTAGGCCTACAAAATGTATCAGTGAGTTGGCGAAGTAAAACCAAAGTCCAAATTATTGCGACACTGCGAGGCTGTATAAAAATTGTATGACTCAGTTTTAGTGTTGCCTTTATCTCAGTGGGCATAAACCTTTGATATTTCAATCATGTGCATCGAATGTAGTCAACATTTGAAATATCAAAGGGTAACACCACACAAAGATGCATGCATCAAATTTCAATTTTCAAATTTGTAATTTCTGTTTTATTAATTTTTGTCCTTTAAGTTGAGATTTTGTAACTAAAAGTAACCAATTGATAGCAACATAATCATAATCTATTTGTATGTAAATTTTCAATTAACCTTCAGCTAGTTGTCTAATTCTGTGCTAAAACTGTCAAATTTGGTCAATTGGCAATATTTGCGTGTTTTGCGTGAAAATTTACGTTTTGCGCAAATTACGCAAAAAAAAATATTGCGTAAAGACGCGTAAAACCTATTGCACTTCATGTGCAAAAGTTCGCAAAAAAATATTTGCGCGAAAATTATGCAAACGTTGCGCAAAAAATATGGTCATAGTTGATGAGTAAAGTAAATTGGTAGACTTTGAACATGTGTAGTTATTCAGTGAAGTAAATTGGTAGTCCATAAACATGTGTGGTTGATAAATGAAGTAAATTTGTAGTCCATGAACATGTGTAGTTTATAAATAAAGTAAATTGGTAGTCCATGAACATGTGTGTAGTTGATAAATAAAGTAAATTGGTAGTCATTAACATGTGTAGTTGATAAATGAAGTAAATTGGTAGTCCATGAACATGTGTAGTTGATAAATAAAGTAAATTGGTAGTCCATGAACATGTGTAGTTGATAATTAAAGTAAATTGGTAGTCCATGAACATGTGTAGTTGATAAATAAAGTGAATTGGTAGTCCATGAACTAGTGTAGTTGATAAATAAAGTAAATTGGTAGCCCATGAACCCACTCCCATTATACACCTTGAGAAGTACTTTTTTTTCTTATGTCCAGCTTCAGTATACAGTAGTTTATACTATATACAGTCAACAAGTAAATGGGGAGGAAATTTCACGGAAATATGGTTAATTTTTACTTTGTTTTGAAAAATAGCTTTGATTGATTCACATTTTTCGGTTAATCCAACCTTGGGACATTTAGGTGTAATTAATTTTTTCTTGTTTTGAGCAATTAAATGTTAATGGATTAATTAATTGTTTACTAATTGATTTGTATTACTTTCTAACCAAAGTTTACAAGAAAGGATTTCTCATATGCTCCTTTATTTATTAGTTTTAATGAAATAAACGTTATAAAAGCTCAAAAATGTTTTTTTTTTTTCTATTCAATAAAATCTATGAACCTAAGAGACTGATTGAACATGTATAACCCTATTCCGACTGACGTCTGGTTTACCAAAAAAAAGACTATATAAATCTATAATTTGATAGGAAAGCCAATCTGCTCTCTACTTCAATTATCTTTCAAAAAAAATTGACTTTTGACCCAGCAAATTTAAATCTGCAAAAAACGCAAAATTTTCAAAATCTGAATGTGTAACAAAAAAATTTAAAATGTACAATTTCTCTTTACAAACAAAGGCGTCTGTGCAAAAATATTTGCAAACATAGTGCACTCTGATTTCTTCTTTGAGCTTCCAAGTTCAAATACTTTTCGAGTTCTCGCAAAAAAAAACACGATAGGGTTAACCTTGCCACACAATGACATGTTATTATTTTTGCATGAAGAATTCATTTCTTTATTTTTAAACGAAAACAAACAGATAAAATAATGTTGATACAATAAAAAATCATATCGTGTGTTGAATACTATAAATATATATAGTTTAGTTTTGGTTAGATTTGGTTAGGTTAGGTTAGGTAAAAAAACTAAGATTNAAACCCCCCCCCCCCCCTCCTTATACAGACAAGATTGATTATTTGTCATATTACATTTATCAACTACACACTTCTCGTCAGATTTACATGGTATACCAATTTAGCGGTACTAAAAAATTACATATTTACATGGTGTACCAATTTACTGTTATTACTTAATTAAAAATGTACAAAGCACATGGTGTACCATTTGAAAATTTTGACGTAAATTTCCGAAAATGAAACATAGGTATTTTTGACCTGTAAATGAAAATTAAGTGTTTTTCCTTTAAATGAAATTTAGATGTTCAATACTTTCGGCCCTTTGAGTGTTTTGACACGTGAGTGTTTTGACACGTGGGTGTTTTGACATTAGGTGTTTTGAAAATTAGGTGTTTTGAAAATTATGTGTTTTGAAGTGTGGGTGTTTTGTTTTAAGTGTTTTGTAAACCCACTGCGTATCGTGTATGTTATAGCACTTTACCTTGAATTCCAGTTATATCCAAATCGATATCTTCTTCCTCCAAAATATACAGAGCTGGGAACTTTTAAGTTGATAAATTCTTAATCCAGATCTTTTGATCTTGATATCCACTTTGGGCACTTTTAATTTGAGGATCGATTCTTAATTTCTTTATAGTTCATTTATTCCTTGCCTGATCGAAGCTCCCTTCAATCCCTGACTGGATACAATTGTCCGTGGGACATCAAACTAAGATTAATAAATCTGCAGATTAAAAAGAGATCGAAATCAAGCATTGCACTCTCTTCACTAAAACACTATTTATTCGGTGAGAACACTGCAGAGTGCAGATCACTGCAGTAAACACCAAAAGCTTAGTTTCCAAATTAACTAAAACTAAACATAAAACTCACAATTATGAACGTATCTCGATGTGTCTGTCAAAATAAGCTATTAAATATGGGATCAGTCAAAAAAAGTTTCACGAAAGAAATTAAATTAATTCTAATGATATGTATTTACCAGGTGTTTACTGATATTCCCACACTAAAACATTAATATAACTGAAGTGGAATATTTGTACTGTATAAACTACAATAACCGGTTTCCAGACTAAGTACGAACAGAACTTTAAATCTTAGTTGGCTTGGGAGTCAATAAGTTGAAGACATTTGGTCTGATTACGTTATTGCCTTCTCTCTCATCTCCGCAACAGTACAAATCAGCTGTTGAATCACAAATTTAAAGATTAATCATTCAATCGTTTAATAAATAAAAATTGTCCTTTCTGTAACCGAATTAAGACGTTGCAGGTTAATATTATTCCAAATAAAAAAGTTTCAACCCGTGGAAAAACAAAAAATTTGAATTAAAATAAAAACGAAATTTTTAGCCTATGTTATCCCCCAAAGTACCCATGGTTTCCCTCAAAAAATTGTAGCCGATTTCCTACAGCTGCGGTTTGGATAGATACTTTTATATATATAAATATATACAAATGCATGAAAAAACTGAGACTGGTATAGTACTCTGATTATTACTTCTTAGTTACATACAAATATGTTCATATGAGTGAAGAGCTTTTTTATATAGATTAAAGATATTTAATGATTCTAGATGTGATGGTGATCTCTTACAACTATTTGTATATTAAATACTTCGGCTGCTAAATACACTTATATAATCACATATACATCTACTTGGTAAAATATTATCAGGATCTGACTTTTTTTTATTTTGAATCTATGTATGAAAGTCCCGGGAAAAAAAGTTTCTGGAAAAAAAAACCTGGAATTAAAAACTTTGGGAAAAAAGTCCGAACTTTCTCAAGTCCTTGGAAAAAAAGTCACTGGAAATAAAGTCCGGTGTTTTGGATTCCTGGGACTTTTTTTCCTAAAATAGTATGGGGGCTGCCAATAAAGTCTCAGGAAATAAGATCCCAGGAAAAAAAGTCCTGAAGAAAAGAAGTCCGAGGAAAAGAAAAACCCAGAATTGTGAATCATGCATTTTCACTTGTTAGAGGACTTTTTTTCCGAGGACTTTTTTGTATAAAATCATACTGGAGCCAGAAAAAAAGTCCTAGAAAATAAAGTCTCGAATTGGTAAGACTTTATTTCCGGAGACTTTTCAATAAAAAGACTTTTTTCCACAGGACTTTTTTAGTGTGAATTTTTAGGACTTTTTTCCAAGGACTTTTTTGGCGGTCACCTTTTATTTTACTGTTATTTGATGGTTTATAATGGATCTATTTTATTATTGTGATAAATAAAATATGTTAAATTAGTATCTATATATATAAAGTTGTATTCTCTGTTTGTTAGTACGATCAGAACTCGGGAACCTCTGGACCGATTTGCATCAAATTTTGATAGAGGAACTCGAGAGAGCCATGGTAATGTTTTTAGCTTGATTTTTAGATTCTGAGTTGAGTAAGTCGGAAAAATAGCTAGAATCGTAATTTATGTAAACGATGGAACTAACTCCCCTGATTTACGCTGGGCTCTCAAGCTAGTAACATGATAAAAACGTATATAATTCAACAGTAAATGATAAATATCTATATATTTCAATCTTAAAATCTAAAATATGGGCTACCTAAGGTACATGATTTACATGAAAATTTTTATTAGAAATTGCATATAAACGTTACTTTGATACAACAGATTATGATAAAGAATTCTCTACATGTATATCTCTAAAATATGACTTTGCACAAGAACATCAATAGAATAAAAATAAGAAAATGTCAAAATAATGATGAAAAATAGATAATTCTATACACGTGTTGAATAATTCTTCTGGAATAAGAGACTCCGTACACATTTTACAATGTAAAATTGAAGTAAATACATTTTATAATCATTTACCATTTCATAAGTGTATTGCAAAGATAAGAAGAAAGGAAGAAAAGAACTAAGAAGGATAGCTAGGAGCTAGGAAGAATAGCTATGAACTAGGAAGGATAGCTAAGAACTAGGGAGGATAGCTAGGAGCTCGGAAGGAAAGCTAGAAGCTAGGAAGAATAGCTAAGAACTAGGAAGGATAGTTAGGAGCTCGGAAGGACAGCTAGAAGCTAGAAAGATAGAAAGGATGCAAGAAGGATTTGCTAGGAGCTATGAAGGATTGCAAGAAGTTGGGAAAAAATTGCAAGGATCTAGAAAGAATAGATAGAAGCAAGGAAGGATAACTGAAAACTAGGAAGGATTGCTATAAGCTGGGAAGGATAGCAAGTAGCTAGGAAGGATAGCTTTGAGCTTGGAAGGATTGCTAGGAGTTAGGAACTTAGGTAGAATAGCTAGGAGCTAGGAAAGATAGCTAGGAGCTAGGATGGATAAATGTGAAATAGGAAGGATAGCTAGTAGCTAGGAAGGAATGCTAGAACCTAGGAAAGATAGGTAGGAGCTAGGAAGGATAGCTGGGAGCTAGGAAGGAAAGATAGGAATTAGGAAGGATTGCTTGGAGCTGGGAAGGATTGCTAGGAGCTATAATGTATAGCTAGGAACTAGAAAGGATTTCTAGGAGCTGGGAAGGATTGATATGAGCTAGGAAAGATAGCTAGAAGCTAAGAAGGATAGCTAGGAGCTAGCAAGGACAGCTAGTAGTTAGGAAGGATTGCTTTGAGCTGGAAAGTATTTATAGGAGCTAGGAAAGATTTTCTTGGAGTTAGGAATGATTGCTAGGCTATAAGAAAAAAACTAGAAGCTAAGAAGATTGCTAGGAGCTATAAGAAGGATTGTTAGGAGCTAAGAAAGATAGCTAGGATATAAGAAGGATTTCAAGGAGCTAAGAAGGATTGCTAGGAGCTAGGAAGGATTGCTAGGAGCTAAGAAAGATAGCGAGGAGCTGGGAAGAATTATAGCTAGGAGCTAGGAATAGGAAGGATGGCTGGCTGGGAGCAAGGAAGGCTAGCAAGGGGTTAGGAAGGATAGATAGGAGTTGGGAAGAATTGCAAGCAGCTAGGAAGGATTGCTAGGAGCTGGGAAGTATGCTAGGAGCTGGGAAGAATTGCTAGGATCTAAGAAGGATAGCAAGGAGGTAGGATGGATTGATAGGATCTAGGCCGGATTTCAAGGAGCTGGGAAGGATTGCTAGTAGCTAGGAATGATAGCCAAGAGCTAGGAACGATTGCTAGGAGCTGGGAATGATTGCTAGGAGCTAGGAATGATAGCTAGGAGCTAGGAATAATTTCTAGGAGCTGGGAATGATTGCTAAGAGCTGGGAAGGATTGCTAGGATCTAAGAAGGATAGCTAGGAGCTAGGAAGGATTTCTAGGAGCTGGGAAGTATGCTAGGAGTTAGAAGGATTGCTAGGATCTAAGAAGAATAGCTAGGATCTAGGCAGGATTGCTAGGAGCTGGAAAGGATAGCTAGGAGCTAGGAATAATTGCTAGGAGCTTGGAATGATTGCTAGGAGTTGGGAAGGATTGCTAGGAGCTGGGAAGGATTTCTAGGAGCTGGGAAGGATTGGTAGGAGCTGGAAAGGATTACTAGGAGCTAGGAATAATTGCTAGGAGTTTGGAATGATTGCTAGGAGTTTGGAAGGATTTCTAGGAGCTGGGAAGGATTGCTAGGAGCTGGAAAAGATAGCTAGGAGCTAGGAATAATTTCTAGGAGCTAGGAATGATTGCTAGGAGTTGGGAAGGATTACTAGGAGCTGGAAAGGATTGCTAGGAGCTGGAAATGATTGCTAGGAGTTGAGAAGGAGTAGGTCTACTGGATGGATTGTATTGAAGTATTGATTGAAGAGTAGATGAGATCCAAGGATAGAATCCAAGTACAGGATTCAGGAGTTTGTGGATACGATCCTCTCTGCCAAAATCTGAATAAATATAAATTAAATTGTTTATCTGAAATCTCTGAAAAGAACTCTAGAAACTGACCACAGTTCATTATTCGCTCAAGGACAGCTCATCATTGTTTTAATTAAAGCTCCATCTTGGTTTGTTCAGATATTTAAAGGGACTGTTAATATAAATTTAATTGACCTTCATTTTAAAGAGTTAGATGCCTGTGAACTACAAACGTATCTTAAACTGAACTGATCTGGGAACTTTAGTATTGTGGATATCGAGATCAATGCTTGATCTTCTCTTTTTCTTAATCTCGAGACTAACATAATCTTGTACTTTTATCCTGAAAAGTGTATAAAATTCAACCAATCAGAGTCGCGTATCAAAAGCCGGGAATATTTAAAATTTTTCGCGCCATTAAGATTAATATACAGAAACGGGAGGGACTTTCTAATTTTGAAAAATTGGTTTTTGATTTTTCTGTGCTATATATCCATAAAAGAGTAGACTAAGCATGAATTTAATATTGTCCACATTGGATATTCGGATTAAGCAGATGGGATTATAGGTATCCCATTCTAAAGTTCCCATTTTCAATTAATCTACTTGCCTAATGCCTATGCTACATGATTGTGCGTAAGAAAAAGTTTTCTTTTTCTGAAAAGGATCTACGCATGTTAAAATTCATTTTGTCTACATTGTAATCAAAATCTTAAGTTAGTTTCTAAAACAATGTTTCATCAGAAACTTGAAGATCGCGAACTAAACGGACTGTAAGCGTAATTTCAAGTAACCTGCCATCCATTGCTAAGATGACAATGCCCGGTTTACAACAGTATCCATAAAAGAGTTATCTAAGCAATTATGCATTACATCAATTAATTGTTATAATTTTGAAAACTTATAATTTTCACCTTTTGTTCTTCAAAGCATTTATACAATAGGAAAACATTATTTACACATTGTTCACATCATTAATGTTTTAATGATACCTCTGTGATGTGAATCAGGCATTGCCATCTTTACGTGATGGATCACTTGAAATTACACTAAAAGTCACTTTAAGAGAAGTCGTTGTATTCTCAGAAACGTAAAGATTATGAACATAAAAGAAAAAATTTTAATCAAAGAATTCAAAATTCAAAGAAAAGTTTGAAAAAAAAACATTGTCCTTTGTTTAGCTGTTCCACAAATTATTTGACCATTGAATGACTTTTCTAAAATTTAAGATTTGAAAAGAATGTTTATCAATCCTATGTTAGGGCACAATTGCAATGGCTTTCATGCAAAAGGCGAAAACTTTTTCCAAATACGTGTTAAAACCTATAAGTAAAAAAATGGTTTAAAGTTTTGGAATTTACATGTCTAGGGGTATACAGTACAGTGTACCGCGATTTTTATTAAAACATTGAAGACGACTTTTTAGTTAAGCTTTGATTGTTTACAAGCTTCTTTTGAATTACAAGTCTGCAAGTAATCAAAGAGAAACTTATGTAATTGACAGCTTCTCATTGTTTCCACTTTTATGTGTATCCATGCTGTTTGAAAGCTTGATATAAATCAAATTAGAAATTGAAAGTCGTCATCATTGTATTGATATAATCACCTACCACTGTAAGTAAAATCAATAGACGTTGCGACACATTAAAGTCGACTCATTCTTGAAAATGGAAGCAATGTTCTAAAGAGTCTAAGGGGTCCGTCCTAGTATACAATTTTTGGCCCCCCCTCCCCACCGGCCTCCCCCCTCCTATCAATTTTTTTTACGTGACCTAGATTTCAACTATTTTTAACCAACAAATATTTATTTTGTATTATTTCAGGGTTAGGACAATTTCTGGGCAGAGTGCTGCAGCCAGGACAGGCTATGGGGCCGGCCGCGGCTAAGACAGGGTTAGGGGGCCGGGCGCAGCGGCCACATGACCAACTTTATCTATGTGTTAAATATGAGATGCCTGTACAAAATTGACAGGATGGGGTGGGGGCCGTACGGGGGTCCAAAAATAATTTCTCTATGAAATTACCGAGCCTAAATTTATTTTTGTGAATGTAAGTTGATTTGAGTTTTGAAGATTTTGTATTTGTAACTGTTTTAATTGCTCAATTGCTCTAAAAATGTTTAAAAGTAAATATTTTTTAAGAGCTTTTCAAATATTTAAATGTATGCCCATTTGACCGTCCTCCAACCTACCCTGTGCATCCTAAGAAAAATATTATTTTGCAAAATTTGTTCACAACTATAATGTTGTAAAAGTGAAGGAGTTAAAAAAAAAAAAATTTCTTTCTAATCAACTAATCGACGCCTACCTTGAATCCTATCAGTGAGAGCTCCAACGGTATAGTAGAGTCCAGGATGCTGAAGTCCCATCTCCACTAGATCAGTCTCAGTCGGAGCTCCCAATAGATCCATCACCTTCAAAGGGAATGTTCATGACTTTTGAATGTGTTAAATGAACCAAAATGAATTTTAAAAGAATTGAGTCTTTGACACCAACTCCATTTTTTTAACCTCTATATCTTTGCAACCTGATGGTGTAAGCCTTAGATATTTTAAACTTAGATTGTTTAATCAAACAGAATTCATAGTTTGAAATATCAAAGGATATTGGTTTTCGAAGACATAGAAATTAGAAAATAATATTTTGTGACAAAGACTCCATTCCTTTAATTCTTATTTCGATCCAACAACACGTGTACATGACTTTATTATGACTATTGGATGGAATTAAAAAATTATCTCCGACATATATTTATCATAAGAAAATCTACAGGGTGTCCCAATAAACATGGGAATTCAGTCACGAATTCGATATCGTCTTTTAAACCATTCTTTGATTTAGTATAGTGATACCGTGTTTTTTTAAACATCACTAATCCATGTTTTTTTCTCACCCTGTAAATATGGAAAATAGGATAGATTCATTTAATTTTATTGACTAGTATGCAGAGGTAGTGAATGCAGAGAGAGTTGATTTAGTATGATTTAATAACAGGAAACTGCAATTTCTTTGAATTAACTATCAATAAAATGATATTTATGGAAAAATATGTCTTTTTATATTCCTACAGGGGATCCTCTCTGTTTTCTGTATCCTTCATAAAACAACTCGAAATTTTTATAAAAAAACTGCTTCTGAAAAGGAACTCCTATCTTTTGTATAAAAGGCTGGAAGTTTTGCCTCTTTACCTAATCCATGTAAGTAACTCTTAAATTTCCTTTAACTATGGACTTATCATCCCTTCTTTCTGATTTCATTTGAAACTTTATTACCTTCAACATTACTTCTGGAATGACCTAAAGTTTTTAACGAATTCTGTGAAAATCAAAATTTGGAATTCATTTTCAAAAAAATTTATTTGTTATTTCATTTATCATTTTGAAAATTTTTCATATTTTTGTAAAAATTTTGTGTTCTTCCTCGAACATCAACTCAAAACTTTGTGAGAGTGATTTCTCGAAAATGTTGAAACCCTATCTCTCTTCTCTACTGCTAAATGCCTCACCTCTCCTATTTGATCTCCTGTATTCAGTATCCTGGCATACTCACCTCTCCTATTTGATCTCCTGTATTCAGTATCCTGGCATACTCACCTCTCCTATTTGATCTCCTGTGTTCAGTATCCTGGCATACTCACCTCTCCTATTTGATCTCCTGTATTCAGTATCCTGGCATACTCACCTCTCCTATTTGATCTCCTGTATTCAGTATCCTGGCATACTCTCTATTTGATCTCCTGTATCCAGTATCCTGGTATACTCACCTCTCCTATTTGATCTCCTGTATCCAGTATCCTGGCATACTAACCTCTCCTATTTGATCACCTGTATCCTGGTATACTCTGTTGTATTCAGGACTGATTCAGAAAAGGATTTACAGTCCCTTAGATACAAAGAGAGATCGGAGAGACCAGATTGAATCAGTACAGCCCGAACCTTAGAAGAGTAGACACACATACAAGTCGTTTACAAACTAACGTTCCGGGCCCTGTACGACATACAGCATACAGGACTCTATCCTACAATGATACAGAGAGCTTCCATGAAGATGAGCAGCAAAGATTAGATGATGATGAACCCCGCATACCGAGTGACACCTGATAATGGATATGATGAAGATACAACTGAGGATGCATCTAAAGATGCAGCTGAGGAGACAGCTGAATATGTAGCTGAAGATGCAGCTAAAGATAAGGATACAGCGGAAGATGAGAGTGTCCCAAGCTTGGAGACTTACCTCTCATCACATGATCACCAGATCAACATTCCTGGGACTGAAGGAAGGAATTCTATCTTGAGAGATCATGTGGATCATGAGGATCAAGACTGTCCTCAGCCCTTTGATGAACGGGCACTTACTCCACCTCATCTCCCTAGTATCTGGGATCATCCTGGACGTCACGGAGCCTAGTTACATGAGTTCCTCCATTCAACCAGGGAGAAGATATCAGACTGTTTGTTTGTGCAGGTTCTGAGGATGAAGAGATATCTGGAGGAGCAATGTAGATTGAACTTGATCCCTAAGTATGAGGTATTATTAGAGGGTTTATCCCTCCTTAAGATGATGGGATCCAAGCTTGATAGGATTGCAGAGATCTCAAGAGATCCTGCTCATGATCCTAAATAGGATCATTATTATTGAGAAGGTCCTTAGGGATCAGGTTAGTGAACCTAACAAATAGAAGGATCATAACCTATTGCTAATCTGTCATATAATCATAATAATATATTTGTATGTCCATTTATAAGCTATGCAAAAATAAATGTATGTGCAATGCCTAATTGTTTATTAAAAGTTATAATCAGGGTGCAAAGATAATTGAACATATAAAGGACGGATCCGCAATAAGGAGATGACCTGAAGTATGATCTTATCATGATTGCAAGTTTATGAGTTATAGATTTATTGCATCAATTAATTGTCAGAAAATTCGACAACTCACCTCTCCTATTTGATCTCCTGTATCCAGAATCCTGGTATACTCACCTCTCCTATTTGATCTCCTGTATCCTGGTATACTCACCTCTCCTATTTGATCTCCTGTATCCAGAATCCTGGTATACTCACCTCTCCTATTTGATCTCCTGTATCCTGGTATACTCACCTCTCCTTTTTGATCTACCGTATCCTGTATCATGATATACTCACCTCTTCTATTTGATCTCCTGTATCCTGGTATACCCACCTCTCCTATTTGATCTACTGTATCCAGTATCCTGGTAAACTCACCTCTTCTATTTTATCTCCAGTATACTGTATCCTGGTATACTCACCACTTCTATTTGATCTCCTGTATCCTGTATCCTGTAGCCTAGTATACCCACCTCTCCTATTTGATCTCCTGTATCTTGTCCTGGTATTAGAGGATGGAGAAGAGCCATCTCTCCAAGGACACATCCAACACTCCAGATATCAACCTGTAGAATAATCATCTGAGTGTCTCACTAAACATGACAGTTGAGAGACGATTTATAGATCTATTTGATGATTTGATCTGAAGTATCTGCCCTAATGCAAAAGGAACTGAGTTTTGCCACAAATTATGATTTTACAATCGCCATATCTTTTCAAACTGATGCTGGTGTAAATCTTTGATATTTCAAACTATCATTATTTGATCTAAAATAATTCATAGTTTGAAATATCTAAGGACTAAAAACAAAATCTCAATTCCTTTGTATCAAAAAGGTCAAGTGACAACGTAAGGGTTCCAAAAATCTGTTTTACCTGCTGTTAAGCACATCACTCGTGTAACCAATTTTTTAAAAACAATTTGACCAAGAACAAACACGATCTTTCATCTGTTTTTTACTTGTCATTTTCCCCCGGCATTTTATAAAGGGATTTTGGTCATTTTCTATGTCCAATCCCTGACACGGAGGGGGGTTTGGACTCCGGAAGGAGAATATGTGTGAACCCCCTTTTTGTTTTTTTATATCATCTGTGTGGCCCACAGCTCTATATTTAAGATATTTTAAGCTGTAGATTTTTTCTCTAGGACTCATACTTTTTATGTTACAATCACTTCATTGAGAAAAGGTCGAAAATCGATTTCCCGGATTTTTAAATTTTTGTTTTTGCTCATTTTATTTTAACTCGTCCATAAATTATGAAAAAAATTTCGTTTTTTCTAAGTAAGGTGTTTTTCTGAGTTTTCTTTTTGAGCGAAAATTTCGAATCTGTGATAATTTTTTTTTTTTTGAACCAAAGCATTTTAAAAATAAAATTAGCAATCAAAAATAAATAAAAGAAAGCTTATTCGGTTTCTTATAGTCAGTAAGAACTGTGCCCGGCCCACACAAATTATTTAAAAATATTTGATCTATCCCATCTGGGCAAAAACTGTTCAAATTGTTTACATTTTAAGATTTGTGACTAAGACTCAAAGCAGTGACTGCAGGCTGTATCAAAAAAGTAAGAGAATTTAATCCAAAAAATAACTGAAACAGAGAGATCTTCATCAGACACCTTGATTGTGAAAATTGGATTAAAAACTGTTTCCTCAGCACCCTATTTTTGGGACACCCTGTATTAAGTAGTAATCTTTGTTTTTTTGCATGTCCGATCATAACTCAGGAACCCATTGACCTTTGATTAGGGAGATTAGCAGAACCACGGGAATCTTCTTAGCTTGGTTTTAAAATTTATGTTGAGTGTTGTTGATTATTTATGAGGAAAGTTTAGTTTTCTATACAAGTCTGGATTCTCAAACTAATATTTAAATTAAAGGGTTGGGAATTATTTTAATCAAAAAAAGATATCCATAGTATCTTGTGGTACGTTTGTACATATATGTATACAAGCATGGGTGTTATTGCATAATATCATTAGGTTTTGGCATCAATACACCCTCATATGCATTTTCTATTTTACAACAGAAGGGTGATATAGGGGGGGGGGGGGAAATCAGCTTATGTGTATGATAAAGCTAGGTATTTCCTTGAATGAGAAGTTATTTCCTACAAAAGGAACAAAAGTATGTTTCTTTTCAATG
The DNA here is from genome assembly GCF_000591075.1 of Eurytemora carolleeae. Taxonomy (NCBI): domain Eukaryota; kingdom Metazoa; phylum Arthropoda; class Copepoda; order Calanoida; family Temoridae; genus Eurytemora; species Eurytemora carolleeae. Next base: position 19,044 of record NW_019396685.1, on the reverse strand, counting down.
CAGGGTTGTCAAAAGTAACTAAATAATATTTTTTTTTTAAATTAATGTTTAAAAAACGTTCAGAAAACATTGCTTCAAATTTTTGTGAGTTATAGAAAAAAACAAGTACCTGGGAATTATAATCAGTAGATCCAAGTAGAAGTTCTGGAGCTCGGTAAAATCTAAGAAACAATTTAGTTTTTTTAATAATTCAAATAAATTTATAAACAGTTTAGGAAAAGGAATTATCCAAGTATCATTAATATACGGATCATAGATATAATTATACACATATTTGGTTGTAACAAAACTGTGCCAATACCAAAGAGAATAGAATATATATTAGAGTGGAATTTAGACAATCCCTCCGTTTGGACTTTGCCAGTCCCGTTCAGCCTAGAAGGGAGTTCAAAGTGTACAAATCATGTAAATGTTCACAAATTATATGAAGTAGAGTACATTAAAATAATATGTTCCCTAGACTATCCATTTCAATTTCGAATTTTTTAATGCTGTTAAAAAACATCATTTGATTTATATTTATGGCGGAAAATCATCGTTTGTAAAGTGAAAGGCATAGAGTCTATGTAATATGATCATTGGTCAATTATGAAACCAGCCGATTTCATAATTTGGGTTCCTTTTAATATAAATTTTAGATTTTCTATAAAATAATGTTCCAGGGCCCAAAAGGTTATATAGCACAAATATGTGAAGTACACCTGCAGTATGGAAACAGTACAACAAAATGGCCGATTTACACTTTTTTCTAGTAAATTTCACTCTAATATATATTCTATTCTCTTTGGCCAATACGTAAACATTTTCAAAATTTTCTCAACTTCAATCTTTTATAAAGATCGAAAAATATAATAAAAACTAAATATATTTGAAACTAAAAAAGAACTTTCGGTTTTCACCAATCTGTGAGATCATAGTTTTATTTAAATATTCTTATATTTTGATTGAAGTTAGAATTCACACATTTATGTTTTTTTTCTTGCGAACTAAATGTTATCAAGCCGAACTAGAAACTTTTGAATGGTGAGTATTAGGATTAATGCTTTATCTCCTTTTTTCCTTAATCTCCAGATTAAATAATACTTGTTCTCCTCTTGTTATTAATCTCCAGATTAATTATCACTTCAGAGCTGGGAACTTTAGAATGGATAAACTTTAATCCTGACTTCTTGATCCGAATATCCACTGTGGAAACTTTTTATTTTTGTCCTAATCCACTCTTTTTCTCTCTCCGTGGATATCCGTTAATTGTTTTCTCCAATGAGAATATTTCTGTTCTCTCATTGGTTGACCGCTTTCCTCTGATTGGCTGCTACATTTTTAAGATAATCTTGCAAGATTATCAAAAAGAGAAGATCAAGCATTAATCCCGATATCCACCATTCTAAAGTTTTCAGCTCTTGATTAAGGATATCTTTAATCACGTTCACGTTAGTCTCAAGGCCCACAGCAGAGACATTTTCAATTTTCTGCTAAATCATCTATTTTGAATATCCCTGCTGGGTGCGCAAAGTGTATTGGTTTCTGCAAACAAGACTCTGATTGGTTGAATTTCCTTGATATTTTCAGGCTAACAAAACGAATAGATTGAGCACTAATCAAAATATCCACAATTCTAAAGTATTCAGCTCTGAATATTACAATGAATGCTAATTTCGCTGAAATGTGCACTGTTGAGTTCTTTAAAGTTGAGACAAAGGATCAATTCTGTTGAAGCAGATCCCATTAATGGTTTATAAGTAAAGGGGTTTAATTAATATAATAATTAGTTTGATTAAACTTTAATTTGTCGGATTATTAGAAGACTCATCGTTATTGCATTAAATATCTTTTAATGAATATATTAAATAAACCACTTTATTCAAAATATTTTGTATTTTTCATTTTAATTGTTTTCATTATTTTAATGCAGGCATTTTAAAGAAAATTTTTAATGCTATCAAATAATTCTAGATCTTAAATTTCATACATCCGAAAATAATATGTGAAACGGGTCTTTAATGCATAAAAATGTAATTTTGCCTTTTTCTGTGACTCCTGTAATTAAAAGATAATACTATTAATAATATTCTTCTAAATAGAATGGTAATCATTCAATTTTGGTCTTAATTTGATTTGATTTGATTGATTTGAACTAAAAAAATAAAGTTATCTTGAAAATCTAGTTCACCTTTTCTCACTATTTTCTTATATATCCTATTTCATTTGAACTTTATACAGAATTAAAACAAAGAGTTCATACTAGGAATAAATTAATAGGATAAAATACTAGTATAATTGGAGATCGACGGTATAAGAGGGGGGGGTGGGGGTGGGGGCGGAGTTACGAGGAAACCAGATAATTGAATTTTCAGGGATTTTATTTATCACGGTAAGTTAGAGGTTCTGATTAAAAGTTAGTGAGTCTTAACTTTCAAACCTATTTTTATCCGTTAACAGATGATATTTCGCCTTAGCTATTTTGTTGAAATAAAAATGAAAATAAAGTGTGACTAGTCACTAGTGTCGTCTTATGAAAGAAAACGACGCGTATCACATATTTTTTTTACTCACTCGAACACGTTTAGACTTAAATAAATTTGTCTCCCCCTAACCCAGCTAGCAACAACACATCTCTGTGACTCTCTGTCTCCTAGCCTCCTGAACCTGAACCTGAGGCTGAGTCTGCGCCTGAACCTGAACCTGAGACTGAGTCTGCGCCTGAACCTGAACTTGAGACTGAAGCTGGTCCAGAATCAGAAACTGAACTTGAAATCGAACTAAAACCACCTGTGAACATTGCAAACCCAGTTTTTACTTTCTGAGAAGAAAAAGATTGTACAGTTTGCCCAGTTAGACACAACGCAATGAGAGCATATGAAAAAGTAGACAACCAAATTAAATATCAGTTGGTTATTTATTACAGGAAGTTCTGTTGTTTCTCAGCAATGGATGACGAGGGAGTCAGCTGCGAAATATTGCACTGGCATTCAAAGTCTAATCTGTGTCTATCATATGAACCATTTATATAGAAAATAAATAATGTAGTTTTTTCCATTTATGAAAGTTGTAAACTTGTAATACAATTGTAATATCTTAATCTCTGCTACAAAATAAATATTTAGATCTAAAAAAGACTTAAATAAAAAAGAAAATCTGTAGAAAAGACAAAGAAAAGACCACTAAAAACTGTTGACCATTATTCTCAATGTTTGCATGTTTTTTTGTTCTTTTTTCTCAGATTAACTGTTATTTACTCACCCTGGACTAACCAGGGTGAGATGCGTCGGTTTCACAATTTCAATTCAATCCCGTGTCACATAGATTCAGCATGCTATGAAATGCTGCATCAATGTTTAAGACCGGGTCGAGGTCTCGCAAACGATAGAACTATAAAGCACTTGTTTTTAGCTGTAGTTTTTAATAAGTAAATGGCAAAATTCTCATTGTTTTTTGCTTGAGAGCTTATACCACCTTTAAATCACAGCATGGGTATTAATGCAAGTAATTTATCTGTCGCTATCTAATCTAAGACAAATCTAAAAGAGTTTTCAAATTACTCAGCTGTCTTTTCTTCAGACAAAAAATCTGAAAGACAAAGCGAAAAATGGACGTTAAATCTGTCGAAAATGGACGTTAAATCTGTCGAAAATGGACGCTAAATCTGTCAAAAATGGACGCTAAATCTGTCAAAAATGGACGTTAAATCTGTCAAAAATGGACGTTAAATCTGTCACAAATGGACGTTATATCTGTCAAAAATGGACGTTAAATCTGTCAAAAATATTTATCGAAGTGACAGCTTGCTGGGATAAGGACCACACTGTTAAATCGTTTAAATGTGATTACCTGCTGCAAATATAAGGATTAAGATCCAGGCCCTCTCCAACCCTTATAAAACAATATTACACAAGGTTAAAACCAAGAAAGGATATGAGCTTTTTCCACAGAATTTTTCCAATTCCTTTATCGTTGCAACCGGATGATGTAAAACTTTGATATTTTAATTTTAGATTTATTGATTCAATAGAATTTATAGTTTGAAATATCGAAGTCTACAACATCATTGGATTGCGAAGATAAAGTGATTAGTTTGTGGAAAAGGTCAAAATCCTTCACAGTTAAGATAATTTATAATTTATAATAACTAACGTTTTTTTTTTCATTAATGGGTCTATACAGGAATTTGTCCAGAGGGNGGGGGGGGGGGAGCTCAACAACTGTTGGGGACTGACGATCTGCACACACTCCAATTTAATTTTAGTTCTTATTTTCGGTACATTTAGAGATTTAAACACGTTTTATTCATAATTGAAAACAGAGGGAAAATCGAAACTGTTTTTACATTATACTCTGGCAAAGAAATTTATTTTCCCCCAAAACAAATTCAGGATTTTTATTTCTCTACTTTTTTCTAAACCAATTTCGTAGACCTTTGTGAGTTCAAACTATGAATTTTGTTAGATCAAATATTCAAAGTCTGAAATATCATAGGTTACACCATCAGGGCGTAAAGATATAGGGATTGGTAAATTTGAGTTTGTGGCAAAAAAATGTGTTCTGCATAATCATCTTAACGACAGAACCGATCGGCGATCGGGGATGGGAATTGACATGAACTTCACTTAGGAGACGGACGGGAATGTTTTTAAATAAAAAAAACTGCCACAGATTAGAAAACATAATCAAGATTATCACAAGAAAATTTGTTTTTTTTTCACGTAAAGTTAAAAGTTTAATATTTTTTTATCTTACCTGCATGCACTTCCTAAATCACAAATTTGAAGAAACCGGTTTTCTTCGTCGACCAGCAAGTTTCTAGGCTTTAAGTCTCTGAAAAGGAATTATAATTTTTAGCATTTTGATTTTAGAAGACGACATTTGAAAATACCTGTGCGCAATACTCTTATTGTGCAGGTATTCCAACCCTTGAAGTATTTGCTGCCCGTAATTCAATATATCAGAAGATGACATTCTACTCTCTTCATTAGACAACTAAAACATAATCAAACTAAAATATAATTAAAAATAAATCATTTAAAGGTATTTAAGAAGTCTAGAATAAAAAATATGATTAATCTAGCTTGGGAACCAACTCTCTAGAAGCAACGTAAATTACCTAGTAAAAATGAATCTACTCAATAAAAAATGTTAATCCAAGCTAAGAACAATCTCGTAGGTCCACAGAGTTATCCAATCTAATTTTGAGGCAAATCGGCCATGGGGTTTATGAGTTATGATGGGACATACTAACAAACGATCACCCAAAAAAACATAAATTACTGTTTTTTATCTATAATAGATAGTTTACAATTTTCTTAATTATCAATTTTTAATTTGTCAAAGGCCTTTAATAAGTTTAGAAATACATCTTCAAAAACCTCTGTTCACTGGATTTTCAGATTTATCATTAAAACGCATTTTACTGAACGCTTAAATTCTCTACTCGAAAATAATCTTATTTTTACCTTCTCTATAAGGTGGAAGAGTGAGGTTTGGTGAATATCAAATAGGAGATTTAGTTTTAGTTCTCTAGTATCTTTAGCGTGGGTATAGAAATAAAACCTAAAAATACGATCCAACTTATAACTTCGGGTCATGCAAAGGAATTGAACGCTTGTCTAAAAGTCTACTATTTTGAACATCATATTTAGGGTTTCCAATACAAGTGGATCTTAATTGCACACAATTGCGAACCGATTAATTACACAAAATTCCGCGCAATTATGCGCATCTATGCGTAATGTCAAATAATTCCACAGAATGGAACTCTGATTAAAAATCCAACTTATATCTTTGCAACCTGATGTTGATATAAGAAACTATAAAACTTTGATGAAAAAGTAAAATTTTGAAATTTCAAAGGTTATGTCCTTAGGTTCCACAATATTGAATATTGTCACTTTTGACCCCTCATAGTGGGTTTATTTGAAAAAGACTCGAAAATATATTTAACATCGAAAATCAAAATTGAATGTAGAAAGTTCTATTAAAAGCTTGTTTACCTAAGTTTAACAATATTTAGATGGTTTGTCTCCTTGAGTATATTTAGCTCCCGGGATTCTCGTCTTTTTACACTCAAGGTCTTCATAGCTAACTTTAATCCGTTCTCAGGTACTCTTAAATATAAATATGTTCTTAGGAACCCTTAATTATCAAGTGTTTTCAGTTTCCTTGAAATATTAATCTTTCTCAGGAACCCCTGAAATATAAATGGTCTTTAGTATACTCTGAAATATAAATTGTTCTCAGCTGAATCCTTTCAATGGTTCTTGAAAACCCTGAATTATCAATATGTGTTCTCAGCTGAACCCTAAAATGCTACCATGGTTCTCAGAAACCCTTAAATATCACTGGATCTCAGGAACCCTAAAACATCACCATGGTTCTCAGGAACCCTTAAATACCACTGATTCTCAGTAACCTTGACATATAAATGGTCCTCAGAAACGTTGAAATATCAATGGATCTCAAGAACCCTGAAAAATCAATGGTTCTCAGAAACCTGAAATATAAAGGTTCTCGGAAACGCTGAAATATAAATATAGTACTCGAAAACCCTGAATTATCAATGGTTTTCAGTAACCCTGAAATATCAATGGTTTTCAGGAACCCTGAATTTTCAATGGTTTTCAGTAAACCTGAAATATCAATAGTTCTTAGAAACCCTAAAATATCAATGGTTCTCAGAAACCCTAAAATATCAATGGTTCTCAGGAACCCTGAAATATCAATGGTTCTCAGGAACCCTGAAATATACATGGTTCTCAGGAACCCTGAAATATCAATGGTTCTCAGGAACCCTGAAATATACATGGTTCTCAGGAAACCTTAAAAATAAAAATGGTTCTTGAAATCCCTGAAAAATTAATGGTTCTCAGGAACCCTCAAAAATCAATGGTTCTTAGGAACCCTGAAATTTACATGGCTCTCAGGAACTAAGAACTATCAAGATGATTCTTGAAATCCCTGAAATATCAATGGTTCTCAGTAACCCTGGAATATCCATTTGGTTCTCGAAATACCTAAAATATCAATGGTTCTCAGTAACCCTGAAATATCAATGGTTCTCGAAAACCCTAAAATATCAATGGTTCTCGAAATCCATGGGATATCCATGTGGTTCTCGAAAACCCTGAAATATCAATGGTTCTCAGTAACCCTGAAATATCAATGGTTCTCGAAAACCCTAAAATATCAATGGTTCTCGAAATCCATGGGATATCCATGTGGTTCTCGAAATCCCTGAAATATCAATGGTTCTCAGTAACCCTGAAATATCAATGGTTCTCGAAAACCCTGAAATATCAATGGTTCTCAGTAACCCTGAAATATCAATGGTTCTCGAAAACCCTGAAATATCATGAATGAATAGTTTTCAATGGAATGATTGCTCAGCCCTTACCTTGTATCCCCAGCAGAGCTGAATATTTTGGTAATATTAACAGTTTGAACCACGCCAAAACTACCTTCAGAGGATATATTTATTTGACCGCGGGGGGAGGGGGGGGGGAGTTTTAAAGTCAATTTTTAAGTATTTCTGACGTACTTGATATATTCTCACGGTGCAAACTGCTATGCCTGTTTTGGCAAAACTTTTGAAAGTTGTGGAGTCAAGGACCGAATTTAACGAATTTGAGCTACGTCGTTGAACTACCTACTGCCGGTTCAAAACTGAACCAACTATTCAAAGTTAAATGTTAAGGAAGGATTTGAATTGGTGATTCAAATTTGAATCCACAGTATGCAGTTCAAATTCATTAAATTCGGTCCCTGGGGTATTTAAACAATGGCATCCGTTTTAATACAAATAAAAAATATTTTAATATTCTTAATTTTTTAAAAATGTGTTTACAAAAATTTATACTCCTTCCTGATCCAATAATTCCTTCTCTTCTGAAACTGATTCTAACACTTGGAGTTTCACACTTGTCAGGACTGTTTTCTCGCCAAACTAAAAATATAAAAAATTGTTCGCCTAGTTTATTAAATTTTTTCCGGAAGTGTTAAGATGATCCTCAATAAGAAGTTTGAAAGCATCGATAATGAATATGGTTACGCTTTTCTTTTTGAAAATGGACATCTACACATGGTGGATTATACAGAAATACATCTGATGGATTTCTTCAGCGCTGGAAGGAACTCGGTTAACATTTGTCCTATTTCATTTTAGATTTGTTCCCCAATGTTGCATAATTTCACGACTATGCACGAAGGGTGCTAATAAAACAATACCTTTCGTGTGGTTTATCGTTAATCTTGAACACTCAATCTCGATATCCAATGTGGGTTTTTAAATTTCAGGATTAATGCTTGAATAAAACAATACCTTTCGTGTGGCTTATCGTTAATCTTGAACACTCAATCTCGATATCCAATGTGGGTTTTTAAATTTCAGGATTAATGCTTGATTCCTCAATTATCCCACCACGGGGCATCAAAGAGGAATTAAATTAATACGCAATGCGTACTTGTTATTGTTATTGTTCACGTGGATTTAACGGTTCTGTCAAAATTCCAGAAAGTTGTGACTTTCGGTCACATTTTTTAGCCTATTTTCTGAAATACTTTTTTGCCGGCATACGCATTTTGAATAAAAAGTATACAACAAAATACTCCGTAAGTTTAAAGATTGTTTAAGTATAGACTCTGGTTAGTCCGGAGAACTTTTTGAATCGAGAGTTCCCATTTTTGAATGAAAAGTCCCTTGAAACTAGGATTACAGTTCCCAAGGTACTAATGCAAGGAAAGTTGATTGCTGTCGTGTATACTCTGCGTACATATTGAAACCAGTTCTCTCTGGGCGGAATTTGTAAACAAGAATAGATGCATCAGTGTTCTTCTGGTATCCGAGGAGGTTAAAAGCATATATTTATTTTAATAATTTTCAAAATTCACATAATAGTTTCCTATGACCAGGATATTTCATAGATTATTTTTGTGAAAATTGATGCCATGTCAGGCTGTGACATCCGTCTTGTGGTTACTTTTCCGCCCAAAGACAGTACACTGCAGTACAAAAAATGTGTACACCTCTGAAATAACTTTTTTTGCATTAGTACCTTGACAGTCTCTATCTACACAACTTATATTTGCATTTCTATTTCCTGATCTAAACTAGAAAATATGTTTAACCGACTTACCGACTTGTTTCGCTACTATCCGACTTCCTTTGGATTCAACAGTCATTTTCTTTTTGTTTTTTCTTAATATATATTAGAAATTTTTAGAAAAAAAAACTTTTTTTTCCAGAACGGAAATGGAGACCTTAGACAAAGTTTAAAGAGAAACTTGTAGCTAAAAGGGACTGCATAAGCGTAAACGACACTCAATGCAAAGATGACAATTCACAATGATAACCTTGAAAACTTTATCTGATCAATAATGTGAAACACATTATCACTTTTCTATGTTTTTCTATTGAAACTTCTTTTATGCTTTCCTGTAGTAGAAATGCGCAAATTACTTTTTGTAGGGAACCCTGATTTTTCAATATTATAAACATTGATATAATTGATTAATACTTGATCAGGAAGAGCTTTTAAGGGCATTGATGTGAATCGGATATTAGCATCTGTGCATGTAGGGTCATTTAAACTTTTGCATACAGTCCCTATAAAACGTGTTGGTTCGGTTAAAAAATCTGAATTAAAAACAATGCAATTCGTATAATCCAAACTGAAATTGAACAGATTACATTGCCTGCAGTCTCATTATGTTTAGTAAATGTTAAGATATAAAGTAGGAGAAATTAAATAAAAACCCCTGTATTTACTCCGGGTAGTGCTAGACTAGAAGTACTGCGGAGGTTTATCAGTGTATAGGATTAGTGTGGAAAGCTGTATCAGCTGGAGCTCCTGCTGACCCCTGCAGCTAGTAACTCACACCAAAATATTATAAACTTTCAATTTTAGCAAAATAAATATTTCTCCCTCTTCATGAATATACATCTGATTTTAATTTCCATTTTCCCCGGGGTTTCCCACATTGCTCCTCCCGTCCTTCCCAATTGAAAACTGTATTATTTACCCCCGAACTATTATTTATTTCTTTGTGGGGGAAATTATTTGAATATTGCAGGTATGTAGGTCAACTATTTAACATTGACCTTTGGGTTACATGCATAGGGCTGTGCGAGGGAGGGAAGGCAACCTCTCCGACTCAGCTTCAGAACCTTATTTTACCTTTGCGGAACTGGAAGAACATTTCCAAAGACTATATTGGGGAGGATCGAAAGCCCTGTGGGGGACGCACTGTGGTGCAAATAGGTAAAATTAGATTCGAAAGCTTTTTGTGGGAGGTTGCCTTCCCTCCCTCGCTGGGCAACATTCCGTTAACCAATGCTATAATTATAAAATACATTTTTATAATTCCACTTGCAAAGCCGGGAACTTCAGCTAGTTACATAATAATTTAGAAACAAACTAAAATATATTATATTAGGGTAAACCTATTAAATGTTTTAAAGTTTAAATAGTCATAATAAAAGTTTAATAATTGCTTTCTCTTGACTATAAACACTCTATTTTATTGATAAATTGTATATTTATGATAATTGTGAATATTAAAAGAAACATTACTTTCATGGTATTTTTTATTATTCTATATGAATAAGCGCTTTATTGAACTTTGTAAACAATATTATACAAAACAATAAACTTCAAACAGGAAAATATTATGTACACATTTTGCTTAGTGTTCAATAAAAAGAACTAAGAAGTGATCATTACTATAAAAATCTGACTTTGATATGACATGAAACATCACGTGGTATCTGCCATCTGTTATTTATGTACTGTATAGAATAGGAAAACAACATTATAGCATTTCTGAAGTGTTCTGATGTTGTTTAAAGCAAATAGCTTTACTTGAAAGTTATTAAAGTACATTTTAGTTAAAATGGGTCTGTGTACGTTGCACAATTGCCGTGTCTCATGTTCAACGCGCTATTAAAAGTCATAACTTGAGTTTAAAAGTCGAATTCCTATTCCAGAGTTTTCTGGTTATCACTAGTTTAACTAACATGACTCATGAGTCACATATAATGTGCAGTGTAACATACCCATTTAATTTAATAACTGATTTAATAAGTAAAACTATTTGCTTTGTACAAAATATCTAATTTGCTTAAGTTGGGCTGTAATGTCGTCTTCACCACTGTTTTCTTAATGCTTCTCACTGCACAGCATTTGCGTGCAGCAGTAAAAGGGTTAATTCAAGTATGAATTCATTTTTATCTTGGTTTAATATCGAAAAGAACGCCTGACTAAGAAAATAACTAAAATTTAGATTTTATTTTTACATTTGATTTTTTTTCATTTTTAATGTCTCAGTTCTCGTCCTGCAACATACTCATTACCTGATCCAATACAATTGTGAATTTGATATTTGTGCATATCAAATTATTTTCATTTTCGTTGACTTGCTGATCACACTCCTCTGCCGCTTTAGTAATTGTAAATTTGTGGTACAGTCCAAAGTAGGACTGCAAAGGTTGGCCCAGCTCGGATATTCAAATGTAAACCGGTGGGACGTGTGATGGTCAACCAATCAAAACAACCTACCCATTGGCTTGTAATATCTTATGCTTTGTAGTTATAAATATAAAAATATTCTTACATTTGATCAGTGTTTTCTTATCAACATAATGGAGTTTAGTTAGATATTATAACTACAATACTGTACAAGTAATTTAAGAAACATTTTTTTATTTCAAATTTATTGCACGGTTTGTGAGATCAAATATCTAAACAAATTAAACCTGTATCACATCTGTTTCAAATATAATAGTGTGAAAACTTTTTGAAAAAGACACATATATTGAATTGCTTGAGAGATATTCAAAGTTTGAAAGAGTTTTAGGTTTAAATTTAAGAAATGTTTTTATTAGATTCATATGAAAAATAAATTTAACTCTTTCATTTTCTTTTAAAAAATGAAATGCGTGAAAAATATATTTATTTATAAAAATTTAGATAAAAACCAAGCTTTAGAAAAACAATATTCTGTATTCAAAAGAAAAAAACCTGAATTTTAAAGTATCTCGTTGTTAAAAGATTATTTCAATTGTTTAATCATAATTTCCTGTCTTAGGTTTTTAAATTTTTTACATAGTACACATAATACATAAATTCTTAAGTGCTTAAAAAATTAATATGAAATTTATTAATTAGATTTTAATAAAAATACATTTTGTAATAAAATTCAAATGTCTTTTCAATGTTTTTCCTGATTTAACTTTAGGTCAACATTCTTAAATATCTGTCTGATTTAATCGACATTTTCAAATTTTCCTTGATTCAGATGACATGTTCAAATTTTCTTTGAGTCAGTTGACATTTTCAATTTTTCCTGGATTAAGTCGACATCTTAGTCCACATCTGCTAGTTTTCGGCTACTCCTAAGTTTTCTTATCATGATTTCATTAAGTATATATTATATCTATCTAGTATATCTATGAAAACATGAATATTTTATAGATTAATGAAAGTATATCAAATGTTATTTTATGTATAACCTCACATAAGCCCCGGGAAGGTTTATGGATGCTCAAAATTATAAAAAAATGTGTCAAAAAAGTTTTGATTTTTGTAAAATTTTGAAAATGTTCGAAAAAAATTATTAAATCCGCGAACTATTTTTGTTATTTTTTTATATTGTACAAAAGAAGATACTCACAGATAGAGCCATAATTAAAAGTTGAAAAAGAAGAAGGGTGCGAGGCGTCTTTAAAGCCAAGTATAATAAAAATCTTAAAAATGCTTTTTCCTTTTTGAAAAAGAGTATTTTGATTCATTGAACAAGATAAATTTCGTCCTTTTAAGAATTATTTCGGGACCTTTTTTATTCAAATGAAATCAAGAAATCAAAATTTGGTTCAGTCAATAATCGATTAATCATTAATAAGTCAATTGATTATCATTTAATCAACCATTTAATCAATCATTAATCAATTATTAAGATAGAAATTAATCATTAGCGAACTGTTTGTTTAAATCAGTGAATTAATAAATCATAATGCCTGGTCATATCTCCACTGAGCGTATAGGTCGGCTTATCCAGATCCCCATACATCTTTTCATCTACAAATATATTAAATCATATATATACTTTGCTCAAGTCTGGGTCTTTGTTTGTTTTTATGTCCGATCATAACTCAGGAACCCACTGACCAATTTGCTTTAAATGTTGACTGGATAACTCGTTAAAACCACAGACATGTTCATAACATAGTTTTAAAAAGAGTTTAGTTCTCCAGGGTTACCAAAATAGAAAAGTACAAGAAGACAGAATGGAAAAACTGAATAGAATAATATGTTTAAGTAAAAAGTACGAAAAAGAAAAAGTTTAAATTTTAAACTAAAAATACTAACCTTGTCTATTTTTAAACAACATCGGTTGAATCTAGAAATAAGAAAAATTGTAAAATGTAAATTTAGAAACTTAAAATTGTTGTATTTTATATCATTTATTAATGTGAGTTAAAAAAAAATTATGATTTCGAATGAATTAAAATCCAAAATGGAATTTAAAGAATTTGAGCCACGGTTTAAATCCGCCAAAACCCGGTTTAAATTCAGCGCCGGCTTAAATCTTGAAACATTTGATACAATTTTAATGGAACCATTAAATTTAAACCACCGCTCAAATTCTTTAAATTCGGCCACTGGTTTAATAAAGTTGGTTCTCAATCACTCTAAATACTGAAAAGGTTATACATTCATCACTAAAGGCTCATTTTTTGGAAAGTCGTCCTATGATGAAGACGAATCTTGATTTCAAATTCGATTTATACCAATTTTTTAAAAAATAATGGATACATACATGGTAACAATCTGTCAATTAACAGCTGCTCTTTCTTTATTTGTAAACTTATTTTTTTGAAAAAAGCTAGTTATGAATTATCAAAACTATAAAAAAGTAATTGTATTAATATAAACGCCGACAAATCTAGTTGATAGTTTTGATTTTTTGTACATTTTGTTTATAAATTGTGGATACAACAGTGTAGAATTTTATTCATGGTTACCCACAAAGTATGAGACTACTGTGTGGAATTCAAAGAGACGTTCTTCTTATATTCTTGAATCCTTTGCAGTAGAGACCTGTTTTTTTTATTTAATGAATCATTCAGAAGATAAGATTTAGTCTAAATTTTTTTGAATTTTTGGTCGTCTCATATTTTGTGGGTAACCCTGTAGTTTTACCTTGGCTATTTGTTCCTCTTTTTTCTCCTGATAAATCTCGTATATTAACATGAGTACAGAGAGAGCTAGTCCTACCAGGGTAGTTAGGAATATACCTCCGAGAGACTCAAGCGTGATTCCCTAAATACAGGGTGTCCCAATAAACATGGGAATTCAGTGACGAATTTGATATCGTCTTTTCAAATAATTTTTTGATTTAGTATAGTGATACCTAATGAGAAAGCTGTAATCTGCAAGAGTTTCGTCTGCTGTATGTTCACATTTTGTTTGTTTATGTTTTGACTGCATACGGTTGTACTTAGTAAAACAAGAAAATTGCAGTATACAAACAGAGTAAACTTGTCCGTCTTCACTGTTCATCTTGCGGAGACATTATGACACATCTTTACAGTCTTTTACACTTTTCATAAAATAAACTCTAGGTATTAGGTATTACAATCCTAATTCATAACAAAGACGATATCGAATTCGTCACTGAATTCCCATGTTTTTTGGGATACCCTGTATATAATACTAGCTAAAATACCTGGCGTTGCCCCTGGAATTTTAGAAAAACTTGAAAAAACAAATTTCGAATTTTGACAAAAAGAATTCTAATTTTGAAAAAAAAATAAATAAAAAATTTGGCTAGCTATAGCATATATATATACAAATATTTTTTGCATTTTGAGTTGTAACCAGGAATCAGAAGAATGCTGAGTGTCTTTTTTAAAATTTTTAAAAATATGGTAATTATTTTGTAATTTGTATATAACTCAGTTTATCTATACACTTTTATTAGATCTAAATTACAAAATGAAAAAAAATAAAGAAGATGGCAATTATTCCACAGAATTCTGATCACTAATCTTTATTCCTTCTTTGATTAATATTTGGTAAAAATTACATATAATCAGATCATAAATAAACATATTTTACGATTTTCATTTTTGTTACATACGGCATAACTTTTCTAAGAAGAAAGTTTCTTCTTTTTTTCTTTATCTTTTTTTCTGATAAAAGGGACAGCAAGTTTTTTACTTTATAGTTTCTGAAATTCTTATAAAATATATCCTTAGTTTTTTTTTCTCTCACTAAAATCTACAAAGTTTCCCGCAGCTATATTGAGACCCAAATTACTCTGGCAAAGAAAGACGTCAATTAAATAATTTCATGTGTTTTTGATTTTTAGAAAACATAGTTTTACCAAAAACTTAAATTTAATCCCCTTTAGAAAAATGGGTCTTTGTACTTTGCGCAAATGTTGTGTTTCATGTTCATTGGACTTATTAATTTCAGAACTTGAGTCTAATAGTCGTCTTTCTATTCCACAGTCTCTCTTATTAATTTCAGAACTTGAGTCTAACAGTCGTCTTCCTATTCCACAGTCTCTCTTATTAATTTCAGAACTTGAGTCTAACAGGCTTCTACCCATTCCAAAGTCTCTCTGTATTCTAGAAATTCACAGAAAAAATACTTTCTATAATTTTTATAAAATTTCAGAATACCAGGGTTTTAACGTCAGTGTACTGAATTATTATTGACACTCTAAAATGATCTTTATACCTGATTATCATTCATGACCGGACACGCCTGTCGCTGCCCAATATTCCAGAATTTTGAATGAACCTTTTCAAAGAATCGGTCTTTCTGCAGACCTAGAACTACCTAAACATATACAATAGCATGAGAATTGGTATTCATGTCATTATTTTCTTTAAAGGGAGTGTTGGCCAAAAATAAAAATCCAAGTAAACTAATTTTACTCTTTAGATGAATTTCTTACCTCTTACACTACAATATATCTCTCAGACAACTCTTTAGATAGACTGCTTCCCTTTTATACTACAATATATACCTGAGACAACTCCTTAGAGAGACTGCTTCCCTTTTATACTACAATCTATTCCTGAGACAACTCCTTAGAGAGACTGCTTCTCTTTTTTACCTGAGACAACTCTTTAGAGAGACTGCTTCCCTCTTGTACTGCAATTGCTAGAGGTTGCTCAGCGAAGGGTTCTCCTATCTGAAAGAAATAGAAATAAATTAAAAGATATTTGCTTGAGCAACGATTAAAAGATGTTTGCTTGAGCGAAGATTAAAAGATATTTGCTTGAGCGAAGATTAAAATATAATTGCTTAAGCGACGATTAAGAGATATTTGTTTGAAAGACGATTAAAAGATATTTGCTTGAGCGGCGATTAAAAGATATTTGCTTGAGCAACGATTAAGAGATATTTGCTTGAGGAACGATTAAGAGATATTTGCTTGAGTGACGATTAAAAGATATTTGCTTGAGCAACGATTAAGAGATATTTGCTTGAGCAACGATTAAAAGATATTTGCTTGAGCAACAATTAAAAGATATTTGCTTGAGCAACGATTAAGAGATATTTGATCGAGCTACGATTAAAAGATATTTGCTTGGGCTATAATTAAAATATAATTGCTTGAGCGACCCTTAAAAGATATTTGCTTGAGCTATGATTAAAATATAATTGCTTGAGCGACGATTGAAAGATATTTGCTTTAAAGACGATTAAAAGTTATTTGCTTGAGCGAGGGTTAAATTCCACTTTTGTGCCATAATGTCAAAGTGTGTATCAAGACGACATAAAGACTGTTGTTGTCAAAGTATCAAAAAAGGTTGCATGACTTATATAGTGTTTAGTGGGATACCCTGTATAAAAACTAAATTTAAATATACCTCAAGGAACTCACAGTTAGTGTAGTATTGATATTTTATTTCACTGGCATCACTGATAAACGCAAATAGCCCCTTAAAGAGAAATTATGAATTTAAATTTACTTTTTTTATTTTATTATGAGTTTAAAAAATTTTTTTAAACAGAACAAAATAAAAAAATAACATAAATTTTTTAGTTTTTATTTTAAAACAACAAACTTCAATTAAAATGCTAATTATAAATTAATGAGTAAATAAAACTTTAATAGAAAAGCAAATTATAAATTAATAAGTAAAATAAAACTTTAATAGAAAAGCAAATTATAAATTAATAAGTAAAAAAAACTTCAACAGAAAAGTAAATTATAAAATAATAAGTAAAATAAAAATTCAATAGAAAAGCAAATTATAAATTAACAAGTAAAAAAAAACTTTAATAAAAAAGCAAATTATAAATAAATAAGTAAAAAAAACTTCAATAGAAAAGCAAATTATAAATTAATGAGTAAAATAAAACCTCAATAGAAAAGCAAATTATAAATTAATATGTAAAAAAAAACTTCAATAGAAAACCAAATTATGAATTAAAAGTAAAATAAAACTTCCAATGAATAGCAAATTATATATAAGCTTTTAAGCAAAATTAAATTTTAATAAAAAGCAAATCATAATTTTATTTGTAAAAAAAACTTCAACTGAGGAGCAAATTAAAAATTATTAAGTAAAACAAAACTTCTATTGAAAAGCAAAGTATAAATTAACTAGCCTATAGGGCGCTTCGCGCCCATCTTCTAAATTAATTGTGAACATGTTCTCTTTGTGTACATCGTAAAACGAAACAAAAATAATTCGCGGATTTTCACAAAAAATTTCGTGGATTTTCAAAATTTTCAAAAATTTAATGAAGATCGAATTTTGATGGAGACAAATATTTGAAATTTTGATCATTCATAAACCTTCCCTGTGGTCACGTGATGTCCCACAAAAATTTGGGCCTGATCAGTTCAGCCGTTTTGACGTTTATCGGATACAAACAAACAAACAGACAAACAGACAAACAGACAGACAAGCCAAATTTATATAAAGGTAAGTAAAAAAACTGAAAAAAGTGTAAATTATTAAGTAAAAAAAACTAAAAAAAGTGTAAATTATTAAGTAAAAAAAAAACTGAAAAAAGTGTAAATTATTAAGTAAAACAAAACTTCCACTCAATAGCAAGTTATAAATTTTTAAGTAAAAAAAAACTTCAATAGAAAAGCAAATTATATGTAGATTTGTAATCAAATATTTACTTTTTGACTTTCCTTGACCCGATTATAACCTTCTTCAGGAGATTTTACTGGATTTCCACTTTTTATAACCTATAAAAAAATCATATTTATGGTGTTCTACGATTCATGAGAGTCAAACTTGAATATCATTTTTGATCTTTGGAATAATTTGCGGCACCCAGTTTTCAATATAATATTAGAAGTAAAACTCTCGAATTAATGAACAAATGTTATCCCTAGTCTTTGCATTTCCAAAATGTAGTCTGCCTTTTTTTGCTTTCAAAATTATTGGTGAAAAGAAAAACTTCTTTGTCTGTGACGTAATTCTAGGCTTGTGTATCGTTTCCAAAAACTATCAGAAAAAGGATATTTTTTAGTTTTGCTTTGGATCTTTCAAAACTCACTTACATTTGCTTTAGGAGAAAACGAGTTGTTAAAACTAACGAAGTGTTAGTTTTGAGCTTTTGAAAACGATCGTTCCATAAAGCTATAGTTTCTAAAAACGATCGTTTTCAAAAAAGAACGATAATTTTGAAACAATTAAAAAAAACTTTAAATAATTTTTAAGATTTAAAAATTTTTTGAAAAAATATTTAAAATTAAAAAAATAAAAGTTTTATTTTTTTTAAATGTTCAGTTTTTTAAATTAATAAAAAATTCAATTTTTTTTGAGTCGAAAGAATCCATTTTCCAAAAATATAAAAAAAAATCAGAAATGTTTTGAATTTAAAATGAAAAATTTTCAATTTTTTTAAAAACTGTCATTTTTATTCAAAAGCGATTGTTTTAATACACTCGTTTTGCCAATTTTGAAAACGATTGTTTTTTAAAACAATCGTTTTCAAAACTTCCTCCCCTGACCCACCTGCAACCCTTCCAACCTCTGACTTTCCTGCAACACCCATGCTCCCTTGACCCTTC
>NW_019396684.1:155523-189580 GCF_000591075.1 Eurytemora carolleeae | reverse complement strand
GTTGAACTGAGTATGCAGTGTTGTGGAAAACTTCTTTCGGATTCATTTGCGACTATTAAAATTTTTAAAGATCTGTAAATTCTAAGTTTGAGCGCAAATTCGACGTTCAAAACTCCTGATTTGGGAGTGGATACGCTTTCAGAATTAGTTTTTTTTATTATTAAATAACGACAACGAAAAATAAAGTGAAAATTATACAGTAATCTAATTAGATGGTTAGGAACATATTTCTCAAGAAAAATTTCTTATTTTCTTTGAATTTATTCAAAATCTTCAAATGTCGTCTTTTCAATAATAATTCTAGAAAATCTGCAGAAAATCTTTGTGAATAATGGGAAACCAGAATACTGAGAAAATAGAAACTAATAATTCAACAAGGTTACTTATTTTCGATGATAAGAATAATTTTTATTTTCTCAATATGTTCCTATACATTATGTCTGTAGTTTATTGTAGATATTGTTTACATTTTATGTCGTCGTTATTTAATAATTTAAAAAAAACTAATTATGTATATTATTTTTTGAATTTTGTTAACAGTATTTTCAACATTCAATTTTTTTCAAAACGAAACCAGCACAAAATATGAAGTTTCAAAATTGCCAAGATTTAGAAACACCCTGCATATTTTTCTCCAATCATGATTTAAAAAATTTAATATTTATGAAATAACTGCAAAAGGAGAGCTTAGATAGGCTTTTTTAATATTATATAACCCCATTTTTAAATCTTTATATCATAGCAACCCTAATATTAAAATTAAAAACTCTTTTTTTTAGATAATTGTTTCGGTGCTTGGTGGACTGCTAGCATTAGGTTTTGTAATCTTTTGCTTAGTTAGAAAAGGATGTTTCAGGTTTTTATCTTCATTATTTTGTAATTTTTTTTGTAATTATCATTAATATTTTTTTTATTTGGATTCATCATTATCATCATGATCATGATCATCATGATCATGATGATCATGATGATCATCATGATCATCATGATCATCATGATCATCATGATCATCAGTATCATCATAATCATCATTGTCATCATCATCATCATCATCATCATCATCATCATTATCATCATTATCATCATTATCATCATTATCATCATTATCATCATTATCATCATTATCATCATCATCATCNAGTTTTGCTAAAATGGAGTCCGCGAAAATGAAATGTTGAGAATCTCAGAATCATGGATTCTGATATTTATGTTATGTTAATTTACATCCTCTTCGATATCCTGATCATTGTAAGGCACTGTAGGGATTACTTTGACTGGGGGATCAAGCATTTATCTTCAAATTAAGAAGTGTTCAGAATTTACTTCACGAAAAAAAAGAAGAATAAAAAATGAAAACAACGTTGATTCAAGACATTCCAGATACAGTCGTTGTCGTATACATTAATTCAATTAAGACAATTTTTTCATACAGTTAAACCCTAGAAAGAATTTTCTATTTTACGTAAATCTCAGTATTTGCGAAAATAAACAAATAGCCATGAATATGCGGGAACAGTTTTAAAGGTCTCCATATAGCCATTTAATTAAAAAACTAAATATCTGTAACATTCCATTATCAGAAAGTGAAGAATACGATGAATTCTTTCAATGTTTGGCTTATTTAGGGTTTAACTGTACCAAACTTTCAAACAGCATGGAGACATATAAACATTTGCTTGTAAACTTGTAATTTGAAAAAGGCTTGTTAAAAGTTAAAACTCACATAGAAAAGTCGTCTTCATTGTATTGAAGTATACCTAGACCCCTGTAGAAAAATTACAATATTTAAATTGAAATATTGTAATTTTATGATTAGTTGCAACAGCTACATTAAATATTTCTAAAACATCAGTTTTAAAACTGTTTAAAGAAATCTTAACATTTTGTTTATGATATTGAACTTTCCAGAAGCGGTTTAAAGGGACTGTAATGGTAATTTCAAGTGACCCTCAATGCAAAGATGGCAACGCCCGAATTACAGCTGTACCCTTAAAACATCAAAAATGTGGAAGATATTGTCGTTTTTCTAAATCAAAAAGTGGCATTCACTACAACTTCTCCGGTCTATCTATATTCTTATAAGCAAGAAATGCGCAAGTCACTTTTGCAGAGAAACCGCAATCAAAATAAACAGATTCAAAACAAAAGCATGTATAGTTCTAATTCATACTTGATCAGACAAAGCTTTTAAAGGTGGTACCGTTGCAAATAGGGAACTGCCATCTTTGTATGATAAGTCACGTGAAATTTAGCTTATACAGTCCCATTGAATCACGAACTTTTTTTTCGAAATAACTAACAAAAGGTTAGCGATATTAAAATTATTGAGATATCTCGGAAATTCTGATCATCATTTCTGAAGAAAATGGTTTAGTTTTGATTCTACAAATGGTAGAAAGTATGAGTATAGACCTAATAAATAATTAATTGTAAACTTGCCTAGCAATATTAAAATGAAAGCTGAGCGTCCAGTACTCCATGTTTCCTCACAAAACAATCCTATCTAGAAACAGAAATAAAAATACAAAATGGCTGCAGGATACAGAAGAGTTGTCGCCTCAGAATATCGAAGAAAATCTAAAAGTTTTGAAAATTTCACGGATATAAAACGCATATTGGACCAGGTAATAAAATATGCCTTAAAGAGGGCAAGACAGAGATCGACTTTGAAGTGTCGCAACGCCTGGTGCCTTTTGGGTTTATCTTACTGACACAATTACACATTTTTGTAAAACTATTGATGTGTACATTTAGGACCTTAAAGTATTTGTTTAAAATACGTAGTTCTTTTAGATTTTTCCGTAAGAGCTTGCAACCTTTGAATCACTGTAGCCTAATAAGGGTTTAGCTTTGGAACTCCCCCCCGGCCCCCTCCACTCGGAAAAGAGGCAAAGTTCCAACAAATTCCTGTCATGTGTCCTTTACGCTTAGACAAATCAAACCAAAGCATATTCATTTCTACTTAATTTCAAAACATTTATCAATACTAGTAACTAGGCGTTTAAGGCGCTTCGCGTCCATCTTCTATTACAATTGTGAACATATTCTCTTTATTTACATTGAAGAAACAAAAACAAACAAAATTTTGCGGATATTATAAAATGAATTTCGTAAATTTTCACAATTTTCAATAACAAAATTTTGTTAGAGACAAATTTTTGAAAATTCGATTATTCATGAACCTTCCTTGGGGTCACGCGAGGTTCCACAAAAAAATTGGGCTCGATCGGTTCAGCCGTTTTGATGTTTATTGGATAAAAACAGCCAAACACCCAGACAGAAAAGCAAAGTATATATAGCTAAAAACTGTTTTATAGTGAACCCAAAAATCGTTCAGGGGTTCGGGGAACGGAGTGGTTTTAGATGATTTTGGAAAAATGAAAAAATGAACATTAGCCATTGCAGGTTTTCTCCGTAAATTAAGTCATTAAGGGTTTTCCCCTTGCTAAATACTGTGTGTACATGATTTAATGACAACTTTTTATTAATAAAATTGATTTTTTTATTTGAATTTGCTAATTTCAACTTTGAAGCTGAAATAACTAAATCCATAGTTTGCAAAAAAAATGTAAGGAACAAACTCCCTCACTGCACCTGCACTATTAGCTTGTAGGCGTGAAAAAGTGACATGTCCGATTCACAATGGTACTTTTTATTCAACTATCTCAGTATAACATAACAAAGTTATCGCGCGTAACATGTAGAATTCTGACAATTTACTCCCTAGTCTCTGCAAGTCAATTTTAAAAAGAAACCAGATGAGGGTTAAATTGAAATTATCCTACAGTCACTTTTAATTAAGTCAGATTTTTGGGTCCTATGTTTAACATAGTGAATTGTTTTGTTTATAAATCTATATAACAAAGCTCTTCGCTCATCTTCTTAAAACAGGTCTAGAACATTTTCCATTGTTTAGTTGCACACATGTCTTATTCTACAGGGGAGCCTGTTGAATGTAATATAGAATAAAACAAGACTCCATCTTCAGCCTGGTGCAGCTGAAAGAAGTACTTTAACCCCTGATGGGTATTCAAGCCATGCACAACGATACCGGTTTTTTACTTGACCAGCTGTGAGGACTTGACCATGCTGTGCAAGATTCCTCTCGTTGGGGCTTTAATGCTTTCAACTCTCCATTTTGCATAATGGGTGCAGTTATGGGATTCCTTAAAATTCCCTTCAAGTTGGAAAGACTATAACATGAAGGGAAACAGGGAGCAATCCCTTATATTCTTCCTCCTACAAACTTCCTTATCTCTCTCCTACCTGCTCCACAACTCAATTGGAGAGCCTTAAAGTGTAGAAACAAGAAACAAGAAGTAAGAAGGAAAAAGCAAATTGAACAGGAAATATTGGAAGGGAATCTCTTAATATTAGAGATGAGGGCTTGGAAGAAATTCCCTCTAAGGCTAGAAAGAAGGGCGCGAAGCGCCTTGAATTTCTAGTATCTATAAAAATATCTTCAAAAATATTGTAAAACTTAATTAAAAAAAGATATTAAAGTTTAAAAATATATATGTTAGCTATAGCTGGCCATAATGCTGGACCAAATTGGCAGAAATGTTGAGGAAATTCATGGGTAGTGGGTACTCTGGGCTTGGGCTGGGGGTAACACAGGCTATAAAATCGAAAATTTTATTATCAAAATCGAAATTTTCTTTCTTTCAAAATCAGATTTTTTTTTTAATTCAATTTTTTTATTCCACGAGCAACCCCAGGCACTTCAGTTAGTTGTATTCTATAGGAGGAAGATAAATGTCTGCTGTGTAAAGATCATCTGGAGATGAAACCTCGACCTCGAGGCCAACTCTTCCTTGACGCATCAGAGCAATCGGAGGACGAGGAGCCAGGTACAGGACTCCAGTAATTATTCAGAGATAAAATCTTCTTAAAAATATCTTCTTCAATTTACATTTCAACAATTGTATTCTGTGTACAAAGTTACACACAAAGGAAAAGACTTAAGAGAAGACAATACAGAATTTATGCTGCCTGTTTCTTAATGTTTATGATTCCCTGCAACCTTAAATTGTGTTTTTTTTTGTAAAATCATGAAATATTTCCATAAAAGACTAAATTCAAGCCAAAAGTCTTAATTTAACATTAAAATCGTCATATTCTAAAAGATTCAGGTCGTCTTCATAGTCTTTTCTTCTTTTTTGGTAACTCTGCAGTTTTTTTGGAACTGAATAGCTCCGAAAACATTTGAAGACGCTACTTTATGTTCCTGAAAAGATTATTTAGTTGGCTAGAATTCTGCATTCCTTTTATATTTCGCAGATTATGGTACAGCAGCTGTTACTCGTGATACATCAATCGAAGACGACCCTGGAGAAAATCCTATGAATAAATATTTTGATTCTCTATATTCAGGTGCAGTCGTCGTCGTATAAATCATTACAACAAAGACGACTTTGATTTCATACCAAGCTTTCAAATAGCATTGAAACACATTTGCTTCGTAAACTTGTAATTTGAAAAAACTTTCTAGAAATCAAACCGTATGATATTTTCTTGAAATAAGATATTTTCTTGAAATATGATATTTTCTTGAAATATTATGTTTTCTTGAAATATGATATTTTCTTGAAATATGATATTTTCTTGAAATATGATATTTTCTTGAAATATGATATTTTCTTGAAATATGATATTTTCTTGAAATATGATATTTTCTTGAAATATGATATTTTCTTGAAATATCATATTTCGAGTTTTTTTGTGGCATCTATTCATTCATTCTTTCACACTTATCACTGCGAACTATAAACAGAAGGAGAATTTAAAATTTATGCGGAATTACTGGTATGCATTTGTGACCTCGTACCTCCTCTATCTTTGATTCTGTGCACAAGTATTAGAAAAGAAAATTTATTTGGTTTCTTTCAGAAATTTAAAACATTTCTTCTCAATAACTATCGATAAAAGGAGCAATGATTGAAAACCTTTCAGATTTCAATCATATGTGGAATTTATCTAATTAATTTAGAAGTTTTATGGTTCTTATAAAATTATAGAATAAAACTAATTCTATCAATGTTGGCTGTTCTTTCTTATTTTAAAAGTTATCGGTTATTTAAATCTGATTCACTGATTTATGCTCCTGATATCCTTTTCGAACGGCTAGCCGACCTGTTTAAAGCATTTTTTACACATGCAGACTTTCCTGAAGAAATATTGGCATGTGCTTTTATTCCCTTGCTAAAAGAACCCCTGAAGGATGATACAAGCTCTGAAAATTATCGTGCCATTGCTATGTCCTCCCTGATCTTCAAAGTCATGGAACTTGTGATTATGACACTTTTTGGTGACAAACTTTACTCAGATAATCTTCAGTTTGGATATAAATCTAAAACTTCCACCACTCAGTGTACCTGACTGGCTCTGCAGACAATTTCTTTCTTCAAGCAGAAACATACATCTGTCAATGTTGCTGCGCTGGACTGTAGCAAAGCTTTTGATAAGTGTTTATTTTCTAAACTATTTGGCAAAATCCTTGCCAGAGGTGTTCCAGCCATCTTTGTTCGAGGTTTATTAGCTGCTTATGAGCTTCAAAAAGCATGTGTTAAATGGTCAGTTACACAAACAGCTTCCTACTCCTTTGGTATACTAAATGGTACACGACAGGGATCCTGTCTATCCCCTATCTTATTTACAGTGTACATGGATGGGTTGCTTGTAAAGCTTAGAGAAAGTGGGTTTGGCTGCTATATTGGGGATCTCTTCCTTGGTGTTGTAGCCTGCAAAAAAGGCTAGAGGTGCCTACATTGGATCATCTACTGAATTATTGGGAATTTTTCATTTCTGCTCACCACTGCAAAAGTTATCTGCTGTGCTAACTTATTGTTGTTCCTTTTGTGGAAGCAATATTTGGAACCTTTACAGTGAATATGCCTGTCAAACCTACCGATCTTGGAACACTACAGTTAAAGTTTGTTGGAACTTGCCACAGCCTACACATACTTATTTTGTGGAAAAATTTTTCTAAAGAATTCAACTCTGTGAGAATTCTTTTACTGAGACGATTTGCCAAGTTTGCACAGTTTATTTTGCATAGTTGGAATCCATTGATTTGGCAAGTTGGATCGATATCTGCATATTCTCTACAGTACGACTTTGGAAGAAACATTTCAAGTATCTCTGACGAATTCTCTCTAGATATATTAAACAACCTACCAAGAGCCATCTTTGAAGACTGTGGGCCGCTCACCATTCAAGAAGAAGACAATATCGAATGTCTGCAGCATCTCCTGTTACAGCTTCGAGACTGTGAAGAAGACGACATTAGAGAAGATTTAAAGTCGTTAGTTGAAAACCTATGTATAAATTGAATTATAGTTCTAGCCTAATATCTGAACCAATTTTATGTGTTCAACAAATAAATCATAATAAAAATAATAAAATATACATTAAATGATTTTTTGCAGTTTGAAGATACGACAGGAGGATAATATATTTAAAGCTTTTAATTGGGAATACGTTGCCATTAAAAAGCAAAACAAATCATTTCTCTCTTCTAAGCCGTATCTAAGCTATAAAGTTTAGTAAACACACAGTAATTTACTCAAATGAATTCAAATGTATAGTTTTTTTATAGGATATGATTCTCCTAAACATCAGATTATAGAAGATAAAAATAATTCGTCAATAGAGGAATCAGTCCTAATACAGATGCCAGAGGAAACTTCAAACATAAATAACAAGGTACTTAAAAAAATGTTTTACAATGACAAGTTTGAAATCTAAATTCGTCTTTTTTGTATTGATATATTGGACGACGACTGTAGTAAAAAATATCTTATTCTTGAAAAAAACCTGGATTTCGCAATTATTTTTTTCTAAACGTTGCACTTCTCATGATATTTGAGTTAAATGCTGTATAAAATGTTCTCTTTCTGAACATTTTTCATTAAAAAAACTAAACTTAGAAAATGTCTAAAAACTGGAGAAATAAGCAAATGTCTGTTGAATCTCAGGCCTCTATGGACGATGCAATCAGGTGACAACAAATAGTTATTTTATTTAATTTTGGAAAATTAGATCCTTCTCAAATTACTCCTTTCTTTATTATTGTAATTCAACTCCTTCAACTCCTTCCACTTCTTCCAGCGCCTTTTAACTTCTTCCATCTTCTTCCAACTCATTCCAACTCCTTCCAACTCCTTCCAACTCCTTCCAACGCCTTACAACTCCTTCCAACTCCTTAAATCTACTTCCAACTCCTTCCAACTCCTTCTAACTCCTTTCGACTCCTTCCAACTCCTTCTAACTCCTTCCAACTAATTCAAACTTATGCCATCTTTCTCCAACTCATTCTAACTCACTCCAACTCCTTCCAGATCCTTCCAACTCCTTCCAACTCCTTCCAACTCCTTCCAACTCCTTCCAACTCCTTCCAACTCCTTCCAACTCCTTCCAACTCCTTTCGACTCCTTCTAACTCCTTCCAACTTATTCAAACTCATACCATCTTTCTCCAACTCCTTCTAACTCACTCCAACTCCTTCCAGATCCTTTCAACTCCTTCCAACTCCTTCCTGAAGCTCCTTCTGATTCCTCATTTGTTTTAGACGAATATTGAAGCGAGAAAACATTGCTCGATTTAAAATTAGAAAGGAAAGGAAGATTATGGAAAGGTATTGTTTTAAAACCTCCCTTACATCCATACCATTAAAGTTAGAGGTATAAATTTTCTTTTAATGAGCAACTAGGGACATGTTACGTATCACACACCCCGTTTTCAGGGCAGAATCAAAGGGAGGGGAGGGGGGGAAACATCCAACTCCCAATCTATATTAGACAAAAATAGCCCAATCAGGATAGATTCAAAAGGAAACGATATTTTTCTAAACATTGAACAAAGAATTAAAGTACAAAACAGTTAAAATTTTCATATTAGTTTTTTATTATGATTTAATGAAATTTTAGATGGAACAATTACTACACACTTCTAGCAGTTATTGTCATGATATGTCTTTCTTTAACAATTGTTGGCATCAAGGTAAACCTTTTTTGTATACAATGTGAAAATTCTCATATTTATGGGCTGAGCTTTTTTTATACAGTATTCTTGAAATACGTTAAGAGGCAAAGAATCGAAAAAAATAATATTTTTTGCCTTTTAACTTTTCAAAAAATGATGAAAAAGAGGATTTAATAGTATATAGGGGGGTTATAGATACCTGCGATTATGTGTTTTTATACAAATATAGTGTTTCATAATTTAGTATAATTTTATTAGAATAATGTTTTCAATTTTCAATTTACTTTTCATTAAAACTCATTTTAATTGAAGATTTTGCTGAGTGAAAAACCTAAATGGGATTATAGTAAACCTTCTAAACCTACTGGACAATGGATGATGGATTGGAATATAGATATCCCTGGTGCTCCTTCTAAACCTAGACATGTCCCAGGTATAGATATCCCTGGTTCTCCTTCTAAACCTAGACATGTCCCAGGTATAGATATCCCTGATACTCCTCCTAAACCTAGACATGCCCCAGGTATAGATATCCCTGATACTCCTCCTAAACCTAGACATGTCCCAGGTATAGATATCCCTGATACTCCTCCTAAACCTAGACATGTCCCAGGTATAGATATCCCTGGTTCTCCTTCTAAACCTAGACATGTCCCAGGTATAGATATCCCTGATACTCCTCCTAAACCTAGACATGTCCCAGGTATAGATATCCCTGATACTCCTCCTAAACCTAGACATGTCCCAGGTATAGATATCCCTGGTTCTCCTTCTAAACCTAGACATGTCCCAGGTATAGATATCCCTGGTTCTCCTTCTAAACCTAGACATGTCCCAGGTATAGATATCCCTGGTTCTCCTTCTAAACCTAGACATGTCCCAGGTATAGATATCCTTGGTTCTCCTTCTAAACCTAGACATGTCCCAGGTATAGATATCCCTGGTGCTCCTTCTAAACCTAGACATGTCCCAGGTATAGATATCCCTGATACTCCTTCTAATTCTAGACATGTCCCAGGTATGGATATCCCTGATACTCCTCCTAAACCTAGACATGTACCAGGTATAGATATCCCTGGTGCTCCTTCTAAACCTAGAAATGTCCAAGGTATAGATATCCTTGGTGCTCCTTTTAAACCTAGACATGTCCCAGGTATAGATATCCCTGGTGCTCTTTCTAAACCTAGACATGTCCCAGGTATAGATATCCCTGGTTCTCCTTCTAAACCTAGACATGTCCCAGGTATAGATATCCCTGGTGCTCCTTCTAAACCTAGACATGTCCCAGGTATATGGTTCTCCTTCTAAACCTAGACATGTCCCAGGTATAGATATCCCCGGTGCTCATTTTAAACCTAGACATGTCCCAGGTATAGATATCCCCGGTGCTCCTTCTAAACCTAGAAATGTCCAAGGTATAGATATCCTTGGTGCTCCTTTTAAACCTAGAAATGTCGAAGGAATAGATATCCCTTGTGCTCCTTTTAAACCTAGAAATGTCCAAGGAATGGATATCCCTGGTGCTCCTTCTAAACCTAGTCCCTGGTATAAATATACCTTGTGCTCCTTCTAAACCTAGTTTCAGGTATAGATATCCCTGGGCTCCTTCTAAACCTAGTTTCAGGTATAGATATCCCTGGTGCTCCTTCTGAACCTAGTTCCAGGTATAGATATCCCTGGTGCTCCTTCTAAACCTAGAAATATCCCAGGTATAGATATCCCTGGTGAACCTAGTTCCAGGTATAGATATCCCTGGTGCTCCTTCTAAACCTAGAAATATCCCAGGTATAGATATCCCTGGTGCTCCTTCTAAACCTAGACATGTCCCAGGTATAGATAGATATCCCTGGTTCTCCTTCTAAACCTAGACATGTCCCAGGTATAGATATCCCTGATACTCCTCCTAAACCTAGACATGTCCCAGGTATAGATATCCCTGGTTCTCCTTCTAAACCTAGACATGTCCCAGGTATAGATATCCCTGACACTCCTCCTAAACCTAGACATGTCCCAGGTATAGATATCCCTGATACTCCTCCTAAACCTAGACATGTCCCAGGTATAGATATCCCCGGTGCTCCTTTTAAACCTAGAAATGTCAAAGGTATAATTATGGTGATCATTTTTTTATCGATTTAATTTGTTCATCACCTTAGCATCTACTTTTTGATGCTTTTTAAAAAGAATTTTAACTTATGGCTAGCTTTCTTTGCGACATTTTCATTGATACATACACTTACACTTCATTTTAATACATGTCCCCCCTAATTTTGTACTTTTGTGATTTTTATAATTTTTAATTCTAATTTTGTATATTTTAGTTCATTGGGAGAGCATCTATAATCTGGACTATTGGATCTATCATAGAAATAATAGAAAAACATAGAACCTTAGAACCATAGGCTTTATACCATAGAACCATAGATCATAGAACCATAGAACAATATTTTTTATACCATAGAATACTAGATCATAGAACCCTAGAACCATATTCTTTATGCCATAGAATCACAGATCATGGAACCCTAGAACCATATGCTGTNGGAACCATACAAAAATTGACATAGATCATAGAACCATAGAACCATATTTTGTATGTCATAGAATCATAGATCATAGTACCTTAGAACCATAATCTTTATACCATAAAATCATAGATCATAGAACCTTAGAACCATAGGCTTTATACCATAGAATCATAGATCATAGAACCATAGAACAATATTTTTCATACCATAGAATACTAGATCATAGAACCCTAGAACCATATTCTTTATGCCATAGAATCACAGATCATGGAACCCTAGAACCATATTCTGTATACCATAGAATCATAAATCATAGATCATAGAACCATATTCTTTATACCATAGAATCATAGATCATAGAACCATATGTTGTATGCCATAGAATCATAGATCATATAACCATATTTTGTATGCAATAGAATCATAGATCATCGAACCATATTTTGTTTACCATAGGATCATAGATCATAGAACCTTAGAACCATATTTTGTATGCCATAGATCATAGAACCATAGAACCATATTTTGTATGTCATAGAATCATAGATCATAGTACCTTAGAACCATAATCTTTATACCATAAAATCATAGATCATAGAACCTTAGAACCATATTCTTCATACCATAGAATCATAGATCATAGAACCTTAGAACCATATTCTGTATACCATAGAATCATAGATCATAGAATCCTAGAGCCATATTTTTTTATATCACAGAATCATAGATCATAGAACCTTAGAACCATATTCTTTATACCATATTTCAATAGATCACAGAACCTTAGAACCATATTCTATATACCATAGAATCATATATCATAGAACTATATTTTGTATGCCATAGAATCATAGATTATAGAACCCTAGAACCATAAACTTTATGCCATAGTATCATAGATCATGGAACCTTAGAACAATATTCTTTATACCATAGTATCATAGATCATAGAACTTTACTTTGTATGCCATAGAATCATAGATTATAGAAACCTAGAATCATAATCTTTATGCCATAGTATCATAGATCATAGAACCCTAGAACCATATTTTGTATGCCATAGAATCATAGATTATAGAACCATAGAACCATAATCTTTATGCCATAGTATCATATATCATAGAACCCTAGAATGTTATTTTATATACCATATTTCAATAGATCAAAGAACCTTAGAACCATATCTTCTTTGTATCATAGAAAATTAGAACCATTTAATTTAATACCGCAGAACCTTAGAAACAAATCCTTTATCCCATAGAACCTTAGAACCAATCACTTTTTACTGTATATCAGAGCCTGTACCATTATTCAATAGAACTATATCCATTTAAGCATAGCACCTTAGAAATAACCAATCCCATTACATTAATCACAGAACCATTAAATGTAAAATATGCCATACAAATTATAAAAACTGATAGATTATTTCCAACCAGATTTAGTCTATTATTTAACAAATGAATGTAATATTTGGTAACTATGAAATTAGTAAAAAACAATATTTACATAATGAATGTATTTGTATCAATACATATACATAGTTATACACTTGACATTATTCTTTCTCTATTAACAACCCAAAAACCTTACAGATGCACTTTTCATACAACGAATAAGCACTTTAAACTCCGGTACCGGGCTGACTTTTAACCAGCTAGAATTTAACGGTTCTGTCAATATTCCAGAAAGCTGTGACTTTCGATCACAATTTGACCCATCAAACATAATTTGTAAGCCTTTTTCCTTTTATACTTTTCGTCGGCATATGCATTTTGAATGAAAAAGTATAGAATAAACAAATCCGTAAAGTAAATAATTGTTGAATTATAGATCAAAACACGTTAGATTTCAAATAGAAGAAACCGAATGCTGCTCACTCTGGTGATTTATAAGGTCACAATACGCAAAATTAGTCGTGTTTTCCTTTTTTATTCAGAAATCCCGCCAATAATGAACATTGAAGTTGTAATAAAGTTAATATCTCTGCAAAAATGTTTATATTCAAGCTTTTTTGAGCTGTAGAAATTTATAAATGCTCAGCAATAAATAAAGGAAAGATTAAAATCATTCTTCTGTTTATTGTTTATCATTGTACAGTTATAAAAACATTAAATTGTATGATTTATTTTATGAACAAAATAAATTTAAAGAAATTAAAAGTTGTCAAATTATTGTAAGCACAGAAATCGAAAAATTATTGAATTACAAACAGGGTCAACCATAAAGAATAAGACTTTAAAGACGACTTTTACACTTCACCACTTTGCAATTTTAGTTTACACTTCAAAGGTAAACAAACGCTTTGCACTCCTGTATGCCGAGTCCATTAGCGCCTGATCCAATCAGGGTTCAGCCATGTGTTTGTTGTCTATTCTGAACCAATAGAAATAGTATGGCGGTAACATTTATCTTTCTATCTATCTCATTATCCAATCATAGTTATGAATCCTTCAATCGGCGCTATCAGTAAATGGAAATATTTACTTCTATTGAAACTATAGTGTTTGAGAAGGCTAAATAGGGGATATCCCGATTTACAACGATACCGTTTGAACCTTAAGAATCAAGAAGATATCGTTCCAGTTTCTTATAAAGTTCCCGGTCCTTACTTTTGCTGAGAAAACGCCATCCAACTTTTTAAATTAAAGGCTACTTAAAATTACGTCAGCAATCCCTTTAAAGATTTAAACATACAGGTCGTCATTAAACTATCAATTTTTGTGGGAACCCTGTATATGTTTAATAGAACGAACAAATACCTCAAATTTATAATATTTGTAACCATTAAAGGGACAGTAAAGGAAAAATGAAAGGGGGTATAGACTGAAAGCTAATCACTTTAGCTCTCGATCGCGACCAATGAAAGTTTTATCTGATGTTCCTATCTCGAGAAATTGATTTACAACTGTGTCAAATTTATACAAAAATTAATATGTATACAATTTTGTATAAAAGTAGTGGGTTTAAATAGATCAAATTCAGCAAATAAGCAACCAATCTGAAAACGATAATATCCCCGAGAAAGCTAATTATTACTTAGGTTTACTCCAATTCTAATTTTATATTTGTTATTTCTATTTTTAATAGATTTAATTCATAATATTATTTACACGTCCGAATTGCTTGACCATAAAATCCCCCAATGACAGTGCAATAAAGTGGTCACGTGATACATGCAGAGACACGTGAACAGTATAGTGCTTTGTCATTGGTGATAGTTCTGGTCATGTGATTTAAGTTTAAGATTTTCTAAATTTTACATATATGAACTTTCGTATGATTTTAACAAACACAGTTTTATATCAATTTCTCGAGATAGTAACATCAGATAAAATTTTCATGGGTCGCGATCAAGAGCTAAAGTGATTAGCTTTCAGCCTATACCCCCTTTCATTTTTCCTTTACAGTTCCTTTAAGCGTGTATTAAATGCTCAGATTTACCTTTAAAAAAGGAAAATTTATAACAATTTAAAAAAAATAACCATTATATTTTTCTTTGATTTCAGATTATTTTGCAGCTCGTGCATTTATTAGTGACTCTCAGAGTTACTATTTATAGCTCTGAAATGGAATTTAAACAAAAGACTTAAAAAATTAAATTCGAAACATGATTTTTTGCATAAAACATGAAATAACAAGATAGTTTAAACTTTAAATTTTCCATGTGGCCCTTTGGCTGTATATTATTTCTACAAGATGTTGATTGTATTCTGTGTTAGAGATAATGAATTCGAGGTTTTGTTAATGGTCGAACTAAAACCACATTTATCATAAACACTATTTATTTGTTGGGAATTAGTTTCAATTCTGTGAGAATAAACCTTCATGGGAATGGGATGTCTGATCCACCCCNAAATGGCTCTTTGAAAAACATTATTTATTTTCTCTGAAGAGAACTCCACATTTTTTTGTTACCACTGTACCCTATCCTCCCTATACAAATGTCGACTTATCCCAATATCATGATAAATCAAAGTGTCTCTTACAATAAAACGACGGTAAAGCGCAGCGCCCAGGGAATAGCGTAGCGCCCTGGACATATCTAGGGATGGGCGTCGTTCACGCAGAACAACATTTTTTTTTAACTTAAACGAACAGGATTTTTCGTTTAAGGATTTACAAGTTAATACAACATATTCCCAAGATAAATTAACGAGCATTTACTGGTAAACATCTCAAAGTAAGTAAGTTCAAGTGACCCCCCCCCCCATTCATAGAATGGCATTTCTGATTCACAAGGATACCCTTTGTCTGATCACAAGTAAGCCAACCATTGTCCGAATTTAATGAATTTGAGCCACGTCTCAAATCCCCAAAAACCGGTTTCAATTAAGCGCCGGCTTAAATCTTGAAAAAAATTAATACAAATTTAAGTGGAACCACCAAAATTTGAGCCACAGCTTAAATTTAAACCACGGCTCAAATTCTTTAAATTCGGCCTCATGTTTTTTAATTTGGGGTTTCTCTATAAAAGTGACAATTGTGCAATAAAATTATTTTTACAATTGAGTTTTATAGTTTTTAGAATTTACACCTTTTCAAATTAAAAAAACGAGGATATCTTCGACATCTTTAATCAGAAGAGTTAAATGGTACCTTTGTGAATCGGCCAACCCCCTTTTAAAATAGTGGGTAAACTAAAATAAAAAATACAGCCATTTCAACCCCTATTAGCCATATGAAAGATGTTGTATAGTGAACGATAAAATTACAATTATGAAAGATCAATTATATACGATGACTATTGGTTGTAATAGCTGAATGATTTGTTTGGAATTAAAGTGATTATTTTACGAAGCGAGTTGAATGTTGCAACTTTCTGAATTTGAATGGACGCTACTTTCTTCGGTATGAGTCGTTTTTAACAATTTTCTGCTGATAGACACAACAGATAGAAGTAAGATTTGTAGCGATCAAAAGCGCTTATTTTTCGCCGTAAGTCTATACCCCCTTTCATTTTTCGCGAACACTCCCTTTTATTATGAAAAACTAAATTCAGGAAAAATATGAAAAAATGACAATAATGCTAAGTATAAACGTGAAATGAACGATTCAGATGAAGTTCCCCAGCCTTGTTAAACGTCAAAAACGTGCTTATCCCTACTATTGCAGGTAGCCTGACAAATGAGCGCGGCATTTTTATTAATTTAGAACAATACCGTAGGAGGCATGGATTAATACAAACTCTTGTAAATAGGTTTAAAAACTCCCACATATATTTTTTACGCACATAAAGGGGCATACACAGAAATTATGTGTATGAGACTCCAAGTCTTGAATCTCAAAATTTGTATCGTGATTTTTTTTATCATTAAAAGCCCTCCCACTACCATTTCTTTTATCCTGCCATGTTAATATACCCCCCCCCCTCCCTGCTACAGCATTTACCCTTGAAAATGGATATGGTAATGTTAATATTTGTCAAAAATAAAACAAATGTTTTTTAGCATTTTTCCAACAAACATTTAAAGAACCTGTTTTAACTCAAACTCTTAACTAAATGAATATAAAAAAAATATGCCGGTTTAAGAAAGTTTTAGATAGATATTTGTAATCATCCAGAACAAAAAGTTTTATCAAAATTTAGGTTTATTGGACGTTTCAAAAAAATGCAAAAAAAATCATTTCTGACACGCCTAGGCTTTGTACGCCAATATAATTCACCAAAACCATACTGCAGTCCTTCAATTATCATACAGGGAAATTTTCATCTTTCTAAACATCCCAACGAAAGATTTGACAGGTTCTTTGTTTTATCTTATTTTATTAAAGCGTCCGACCCACAACTCTTTTGTCTTCCGGCAAAAAATCTGTACTTATTATAGTCCTGTCGATTAGTTTAAATTTTGAAAGAAGTCATGGAATCCATCATGTCATGGAATCTATCATATTTCCTGGTTGTTAAAAGCAACATTTGTTAAAAGTGCTTTTTTATAATTTG
Source organism: Eurytemora carolleeae (assembly GCF_000591075.1). Taxonomy (NCBI): domain Eukaryota; kingdom Metazoa; phylum Arthropoda; class Copepoda; order Calanoida; family Temoridae; genus Eurytemora; species Eurytemora carolleeae. Next base: position 172,126 of record NW_019396684.1, on the reverse strand, counting down.
CTTTATCAATATGTTTACGTTATAGTGCTAACGATAATCTTCTCAAAATGTGTTTTAAAACACTATAATTATTCATTTTTAAAATAAAATGTCGCCCTTAGTTTAGTTTTTAAATATGCTTTAAATATAATGCATAGCATATTCGGTGACATTTTTTTTTGAAAAATGGTGTTTTCTAATGATTTTATCATTTTAAACCTGTTTAAAACTCACTAAGTGTAAATGTCTTGCTTTATAAACTGTCATTTTGGTGTACTGCAACCTAATGTCTACTGTGTATAATATATTTCAGTTTCTCAGAAAAGTATTTTGTAAACAATGCAGTACACTTTGGTGAGGTATAAATACTGATCTAAACTTAGTAAGATAATAATCAATCATCGACAACCATCATGTTCAGTTTGTTCGTAGGTTTTCTATTCTTCTCATTCCTTTATCAGGTATTTTCATTTTTAATCTTAGCTCTGTTGTTGTATAGAATAGGTTTCAAGATGACCGATTTAAACATTAAGATATATGACCTTTAACTGTATCTTTGTTTCTGCATACACACACAGTAAAAAAATTATATTTTTGGGGGAATTTTTCGTTTTTTGGGAAGAGTTCAGAAAAGATCCAAATTTTTTTAAATTTTGACAGCCAAGAACCTTCTTGAAGATAATATGGATATAATACAACAAAATTGGACCGATTTGAAAACTAAAAAAAAATTGGATTTTATTTAAGTTAATATTCTTTTGTAGAATTAAATGCCGAAAACACACCTGTAGCTAGAGATGGGCGCGTTCAGCTTTTTTTCATTTTGTTCATTCATCGTTTGTGAACAACCCATTTCGTTTGTTGTTTTTTCAATTGTTCCAAAATATTTTTCATTTATTTGTTCTCAAAATAATTGTTCTTTTTCCATCCATTTCTTTAGTTTTCTCACTGAACAATTGTTCAGTAAAATTGTTTGTTCAGTTAAATCGTTCATTTAATAAAATCGTTTTCAGTAATAAAACGATTATTTTTTAAAAGGTTGTTCGAAAAAAATTGTTCGCTCAATAAAAAAATTATAGTTTTTCTAAATCTTTCGGAATATATGTTTGTTCCGGAAAATAACTACAGTTAGTTGCTCAAACGAACGATTTAAAATCGTTCATGAACAATCAAGATCCTTTGATCAATTTAAATCGTTCATTTTTGTTGTTTTTTTTCGTTCGTATTTAAAAACTATCATTTTTTATTTCTCTTGAACGATCCAAGCCGTTCTTTTCTCTGCTTTCGTTTTTTTCTAAACGGCACCATATCATTCACAAAATTTAGTTTGTTCACAAAAACAATGCTTAACAATGCCATTGTCGACCTGTAGGATTTTAAGCAATAAAGAAGATTTCACCATTTTCCCATGTCAGAACAGAAATAAAATTTTTGTGTCTCTGCTGCATAAATCCATAATTCGCATTCTTAGAGAACTGCAATTGAAGACTTTTACTAATAGAATTAAGAACTCCTGAATTACTGACTGAGTTTTTAATTTTTTGATATTTCAGGTGAACTGCTATGGATTTGATAATGAATAGATATGATAATGGATATTATGAAATATGTCAACAAACAATCTTAAAATAGTTCGTGAACGAACTTTTTGAATATCGTTATTAACAGTGCTTTACAACGACTTGGCAATTTGGCCATTTAGATATTTTAGGTGAACTGCTATGGATACGATACTGGATATTATGGTCTAGATGACAACCATGGTTACGATTATGGTGGATTTGGATATGGAGGTATTGACCATGGATATGGTGGATATGGATATGGAGGTATTGACCATGGATATGGTTGAGATGGATATGGAGGTATTGACCATGGATATGGTGGACATGGATATGGAGGTATTGACCATGGATATGGTGGATATGGCTATGATTGTGATGAATATGGATTTCCTCTACATGACTATGGTTATAGTGGATATGGATCTCCTAGGTGAGTCTAATATTATATTATAACTTGTTAAATGATAATAACAATTTTTATTTCAGCAACCATAAGACAAGCTATAAAAAGAAAAGATCTACCTATTCTACCCCGGGTTATGGAAACTCTCCCTCCACCTATGGAAACTCATATGGAAGCTCTTTTGGAAACTCCTATGGAAGCAAGCCATCTACCGATGGAAGCTCTTATGGAAACTCCTATGGAAACTCCTATGGAAGCAAGCCATTCACCTATGGAAGCTCTTATGGAAACTCATATGGAAGCAAGGTTTCTACCTATGGAAGCTCTTATGGAAACTCATATGGAAGCAAGCCATCCACCTATGGAACCTCTTATGGAAACCCTTATGGAAGCAAGCCATCCACCTATGGAACCTCTTATGGAAACTCTTATGGAAGCAAGCCGTCAACTTATGGAAGTTCCTACGGATCTTCTTATGGAAATGAACCCTCTTATGGTTCCTATTCTGGAAATTCCTATGGTTTTAACACTGCTCCCTATGGGTATAGCTCATATTGATAATTATGTATAAGATATGTAAGATTTTAAATTAAAACTGAATAATACATTTTACAGATTTTAAATAATTATTTTTCTGTTGAATTGTTAAGTTAGAAGCTGAGATGTTTCGCAAAAATCTAAGTTCTGTTTAACAGGCCTTAATTATTATATTTGATCTCTAAAATAAATAAGTATGGTTTAGGAATCAGATTTTAAAAAGATGATGATTGAGTGGGGTGGTGTTGATGGTGGTTGTGTTGAGACTTGAACTTGAACCGAAATATAATGAGTTCTGTGCGCTTAATTGAGCTCTCCTTCAGACAAACAGATATTGGTTTTTATACAGGGCGCATATTGATAAACATGGGAAAATACATGGAATTCGTATAATTAAATTAAGAAATCAACCAACTTACATTTCAATTCAATAAACAAAATTAACCATCCAACAACCAATAACTTTAGCAACCAAAACATTTATCAACCAATCATAACAAACCAATCATCTAATCAACCACCCCGACCAAACAACAAACCTTTCAAATAACCAAACAACCAACAAACTAAAAAACCAACCCATCAGCCAGACAAAAAATCAACCAAACAACCAATTTCAATCGTCATAACCTCCTAAAAAAACCATAACAACCCACAAAATGGCTACACAGTTTACACAAACAAGCAACTAATCAACCAACCAAATGTTCATGCAGTTTACCAAACAAGTAACTAATCAACCAACAAAATGTTCATGCAGTTTACCAAACAAGCAACTAATTAACCAACCAAATCACAATACAGTTTACACAAACAAGCAACTAATCAACCAACCAAATGATGATATAGTTTACCAAACAAGCAACTAATCAACCAACCAAATGTTAATATAGTTTACCAAACAAGCAATTAATCAACCAACCAAATTCTCATATAGTTTACACAAACAAGCAACTAATTAACCAACTAAATAACAATACAGTTTACACAAACAAGCAACTAATCAACCAACCAAATGATAATATAGTTTACCAAACAAGCAACCAATCAACCAACCAAAAGACAATATAGTTTACCAAACAAGCAACTAATCAACCAACCAAATGATAATATAGTTTACCAAACAAGCAACTAATCAACTATTAATATTAATATCTAATATTCCTGGCTCCATGAGTAGAATAAGATCTCATAACACCTCGAGGAGAATCTGGGGTCTCTAGATCATTCGACATAGACCTAGACATAGAAATTAATAGACATTAACATAGACATAGATATTGATAGACATAGACCTAGACAAAAAGATTAATAGACATAGACCTACAAATAGACATGCCATGCATAGAGATTACTTCAAGATGAAAAAGGGGCCAGGCACTGTGACTAGGACGGGCTAGGAAGGGGGGTTTGGGCGCTGCGGCTAAGACAGACCAGGGCCAGAGTGGTTAAGGAAATGTTCAATACATATTCAAAGCAAAAAAATGTGAATAAAAATTTAGCCTTTGTTCAGCACTGCACATTGCAATATTTGTATGGATTTGGGATACCTATATTTAAAATAGCAAATGCCAATATAATGATTATTTTGGAAGAAGATTGTGTAAAACAAATCATAAATTTGTTGTTGCACCCCCCTTTATCTTATCTTATCTAAAGCAAGTTGATTTGAAAATTAAAATTTTCTTATGAGCTTTCTAAATACCAAGCGTTCAGCTCTCTTCTTTTCTATTTATAGCTTAATTTATTTCTGATCCATTTTTCCTCGTTCACAAGAAAAATATATTGCTGTTTTTAAGCTTTCATTAATTATTTTTACAGAGCTTAAAATGGAACGTTTGTTTTGTTATTTTTAATGCTAATGTTTATTAACGATCTAAACATTTTAGAAATTGTTAACAATGCCAATTTTACCCAAATAGATTATCAAGTACAATAGGTGGCAACAGAGAAATGGATCAATTATACACGACGTCACAAGTGTCAAATATAACAAAGATAACGAAATTTTCTCACATTATTTGACATATTTTTCAAGATTAAATAAAAAAGTGCAAACAAGAAAATACATAAAATTGCACCTTTTTTCACTGTAAGATAAGCTCTTTATTCTAAAATTATCACTAGTATTAACAATTTTGTCGGACACAAAAACTGAGTTGACACTTGTGATGTAAGAATAAAGCTGTACTGAGAGTGTACAAATACTACGTTGCCATCTATTGTATTTAACAATCTATTTGATTTTACCCAGCCGTTAACGAATCTTTTATGTAAAAAACTGGAAAAGTTTTAAGACAGGTTAAAACATCAAAACATCAAAACATGTAAAAATTACTTAAGATGCATAAAATTCTGTAATTCAACAAAGAATAACAGATGGCGTTAAAAATCTTCAAAATATAGAAAATATTATTTTTCATTTACTGCAAGTTTCATGCAAATTTAAGCACAAAAAAATAACGAATTTGTTATTATTTTAAAAAACTTTGTTTCCTTTCAACCTTATTTTTTTAAACTGCTATTTCCGTTAATTGTCGATTTAAAAATTTACGGTTTTTCATTTATTAACGACTCTTCCATAAATTTAAAAATATCCATTGCATTAACGATACTTTGCCCAGCCCTAGCTAGCATATAATCAGTGGGAGAAATTTGATTTTATTACATCCGCCCAACGTTACATCCGTACTACGATACTTAGGACCTACCTGCACATGGATTTTCAGCAGCATCTAGCTGCTGTTGGTCCGACGAACTGTATGTCTGATACACACTCAATTGAAAAAAAAGTTGGTGTATCCGACCTACTGTAAATCGGTTCCACACTACACTGTATCCAACTGTAGCTTGGATACAGACCTGTTGTATTTCAGATGCACTGCATTTGTAGGTCAGATTATCAACCTTAGTAGGTCGGATGCACAACATTAGTAGGTCGGATGCACAACTTTTGTAGGTCGGATTCACAACTTTTGTAGGTCAAAGCTTAGCCTAGTCAGCATTGCGAATGTGTTTACAATCCTCCCTGAAATTGCAGTACACCTTATTGCAAGTTACGTATATATTATTTGCTTAAAATCTTTTTGAGACCGCACATTCTCAGTAACTGATCAACCCTTTTAGTTGTTTACAGTTTACATCAGCTGCTTTCTATCTGTCCCTCGACTATTCAAAGTGAATAAATACTACTGAAGTGGAACAGACTAAGGCAACGACGACAGATTATTGGGCCATAAGGTTTTATTTGGTTTGGAAATAATTGCGTGAACAAATTTCGTTTGGAAAGTAAAGTCAGAAAAAATAGATTTAAGACCCATGTAAATGTCGTCTTCAGTTAGAACTTCGAAATTTGCAGAATTAAAAATCAAAAAAATTGTATGTTTGTATGTTATTTATATGTAAATACTATATAGTCACTTAATCAATTCATTGATTTTGCCTGGCACTTCTAATTCTATAGGAATTTATCTTTAAAACTGCTTAGTTTAATTCTTTTGAATCTCACTCCATTTTTCCAGAGGCGAATTCAGGGGGGGCTATGGGAGCTCATCCCCCTCCTGGATCGGTGAAATAAATGCTTTTTGGGGGGTTTGGTCTGCCCCTCCCCCCCAAGAAAAAAAGAAATGTAAGCCCTTCCTGGAAAAAAAATTAATACACCTCTCTTAATATCTTCAAAACAATGTCTTTTAGTTTTCAATCACTTAAATCTGTCAAAATACAAAAGTGAAGACCCAGAGATATATTTCTAAAATCTTTTTTTTTTCGGTATCACAAATTGTGCATTCCTTGTTTTACAGAATATGCATGCTGGCATTTTTATGCTGTCTAAAATTATTTATTGAGCAGTTAAATGGATAAAATTCTCTTCTAAAATCTTAATTTAGGTTAATCTATATTTGATTTAAATACAAATTCTAAGTCTGTGTTTGTGAACAAAGGGAGTCCAGTTTCTGTTGTACTGTGCACTCCGTACAGACCAATTTACATATACTTATATATATTACTTTTTAATACTTGGGACATAAAATGTCGTCATCTAACTGCGAGTTTGGCCCACTTCAGTATTTAATCATTTTTCCTACTAAAACCATTAACTACAAACTGTTTTAACCAGTTTTGATGAATCTGAAGTACGGATGCTGCAACTATGATTAAGAATAAACCAATGACCAAGGTTAATATTTATTTTTTCAGTTTTAATTTAAAATCTTACATATCTTATAAATAATTATCAATATGAGCTGTACCCATAGGGAGCAGTGTTATAACCATAGGAATTTCCGGGAGAGTTATAACCATGCTGGGTAGAATAGGAACCATAAGAGGGTTCGTTTCCATAAGAAGATCTGTAGGAGCTTCCATAAGTTGACGGCTTGCTTCCATAAGAGTTTTCATAAGAGCTTCCATAGGTGGATGGATTGCTTCCATAGGAGTTTCCATTCCATAAGAACTTCCATAGGTAGATGGCTTGCTTTCATAGGAGTTTCCATAGGAGTTTCCATAAGAACTTCAATAGGTAGATGGCTTGCTTCCATACGAGTTTCCGTAAGAGCTTCCATAGGCAGATGGCTTGCTTCCATATGAGTTTCCATAAGAGCTTCCGTAGGTAGATGGCTTGCTTCCATATGAGTTTCCATAAGAGCTTCCATAGGTAGATGGCTTGCTTCCATATGAGTTTTCAAAAGAACTTCCATATGAGTTTCCATAGGTAGAGGGAGAGTTGCCATAATCCGGGGTAGAATAGGTAGATCTTTTCTTTTTATAGCTTGTCTTATGGTTGCTAAAATAAAAATGGTTAAATTAGCATTTAACAAGTTGTAATAAGATAAGGCTCACCTAGGAGATCCATATCCACCATAACCATGGCCATGTAGAGGATATCCATATTCATCACAATCATAGCCATATCCACCAAATCCATGGTCAATACCTCCATATCCATGGTCAATACCTCCATATCCATGGTCAATACCTCCATATCCACCATATCCGTAACCATGGTAGTTATCTAGACCATAATATCCAGTATCATATCCATTGCAGTTCACCTAAAATATTAAATTTAAAAAATAATAAAAAAACGATTTTTCAATTTTATTAAAAATGTCAACTCAAATTGCTGAATACAGAGAAATTGAATAGAACACTTCTAAAGAATGATTTCTCAAATGTTAGTTCATAAACTATTTAAAAATTGTTTGTGCACATATTCTTTGAAATTCAGCCTTACTCTGGCTGACTTAACTATCCTTTTACTAACGTACGATTTAAAACGATAGATTTTGCTTTACGAACAATTTAATTAAAACATTCAGTTTACACAAGAAACGATATCAAAATGTGTACTATTAAACTGATAAACTGAAGAAAAAAACGGAATGATTAACAATGTGGATATGAGCATTTAGATGTCCCATAGTTTCATCCTGAATAGACAACAGAATTGAAGTTTGATATGAAACCCCATAGATCTAGTTTCATCTGAGCATTGAAAAAAAATCTTCTTTTTCCATCCAATTGAAGCTTAAAAACAAAATAATAATTAAAGCCCTGTAATTGATATCTCATGCGTATATCTTTTAAAGTTTGTGCATAAAAAATTGCAACAATTGCATTTCTGTGACTTAATAAAGAAAGCCCGTCTTCCTTGTACAGATAAAGGTTTAAAGTGTTCAGTTTTGAATCAGGGATATCTCTTTAAATGGAAGCTCACTTGATATTAAGCTTACAATCACTTTAACAACTGCACAAATTAAAGATTATACCTGGTACAGAAATGAAAAGGATAGAACACACACAATTTGGTTAAACATGATGAATGTTATGAAGTAACTGTAGTTAATCCAAGATTAAAATGTGTTTTTATACTTTACTCAGTCAGTGTACTGCATTGTTTACATGTGTAGAAATACAGTTCAGCTTGCTGATTATGATGATGATGGATTAGATTAGTATGCAGTACACAATAGCTTGTGTAGTACACTTTTAGATACAACAAATAATGTATTGGTGTAAACTGTCCCCCCCCAAAAAAGTGTGATATGTATCATGTTTCAGCCCTGTGTTTTTGGGACTTTTGGACTTTGTGACTTTTTATTTTCAAGAATTTTTCTTTTTTCAATACAATTTTATTTCAAACTGTGACTCTGTGACTCGCAGAGTCGCAAACTAAAACCACCTTGAAAAAAAATCTAAACCATGTGTTTCAGCCCTGTGTTTCTGTGACTTTTTTATTTCAAGAATTTTTCAAATTTGTTTTAATCGAATTCTATTTTAAACTGCGACTCACAGCTAGTCGCAGAAAATACCACCTTGAAAAAAATTAGATTTTATTGTAAAAAATTTCAAAAATTCTTGAAAATAAAAAAGTCACATAGGCCAAAAGTTGCAGAAACACAGGGCTGAAGCACATGGTCTGGATTTTTTTTCAAAGTGGTTTTAGTCATTGACTCTGTGAGTCGCATTGGATTGTAAAACAACTCTGCGAGTTGCAGTTTGAAATCAAATTAGATTGATAAAAAATGTGTAAGAAGCGCAGAGTTAAAACTATTGTATGATGTTTTAATGGCTATCTTTTCATAAAAAGGTTTTACAATGATACGTAAAAAATCCGATTTGTTTCGTAACATTCTTCCCTTATAATTAGATATAAGATTTTAAAAGCTTAAACCTGAGTGAAACCCAGAGTTGGGATTAGATAGAACCCAAGTCAGGATTGGCTCTGATTCGACCAAGCAGTCTCTAACTGCTTAGAAATCTTTCTCTCTGTAGCAGACAGATTGCCGGCAGATGTAAATTTCTAAAATTCGAACTTTAAGTAGATACATTATTTTTATAGTATGTTTTTTTTATGATCAAATTTGACACTGCAAATACTTTTCGAGAATTTAAATGTACAATTATAAAAGTTTTTTCAAAATTTTTGATCATCATATGCTGAACACTCCCTAGAAGAACTATCTTTAATTGCTCAGTATCATGGAAAAAATTTCTCTAAACCCAACCCCAGAAATGAAGAAGAAAAAAATTGAGCGTATGTCACAACCTCACATTTCCTAATCCTAATCCTATATCTGTTCTACCTGATGATGTAAACCTTTGATATTTCAAACTTAGATTATTCAATCTAACAGTGTCCGAATTTAATGAATTTGAGCCACGTCTAAAATCCGCCGAAAACCCGTTTCAATTCAGCGCCAGCCTAAATCTTGAAAAATTAAATACAGTTTTAAGCAAAACCAACAATATTTGAGCGGAGGCTTAAATTTAAGCCACCGCTCAAATTCTTTAAATTCGGTCTCTGATTTCATAGTTTTAAATATCTAAGGTCAACAATGCTGGGTTGCAAAGACTAAAGGAATTAGAAAATCATGGCTTGAGACAAAGATTTACTTACTTTTTTAAAGTAATACCTGCACCTAGTGGGATTCATATTCTCTATAATAAGATCAACGAATGGACTCCTCAGAATTAATTTAAGAATCCAGAACCCCCTCTCCTCCCTCCCTTTATCTATTATGTGAAATGTTTCTCCACTTTGCAGGTTAGGTTAGGTCGGGATTTATAATTAGAATATAATTATCACGGAACCTTGTAAATGTCTCTAGTTCGACAATGACTGATGAATGTGAGAGAAAATTCTCACCCTTTGTGGATAACTCTGTATATATTTTATATAATTTTTTAACAATAATTGTTAATTTTTTGAAATACCAAATATTTTATGAATGTTTTTTAGTGTTCACGCAACGTGGAAAGCGTAACGAAGCGAATCTATTTATCTGGATTTTTCTGGATTCAACTTTTCCAAGGATCATTAAAGATTTAAGTGAACAATAAACTTAATTTTAAATTTAATTGTTTCCCTTGTCCCTTCAGAGTTGAACTCTATTTCATAACTTAAACCATAATTGTTTAAAGATAAGAAAATAATTTTGTTAAATTTCGTAAAATCCAACATAAATTAACAATTAATAAATATAGAGAATTTTCACAAGTAAACTTTTTAATTTTTCTGGCATCGTATGAAAAACGAAAAAGTATTTTTTATTCATAAACCTTCCCTGGGCTCCCTAGATGTCCCACAAAAAATTTGGGCCCGATCGGTTCAGCCGTTTTGACGTTTATTGGATACAAACAGACAGACAGACAAACAAACAAACAAACAGACAGACAAGCCAAATTTATATGTAGATGATGAACGACGAAAAAAGTCTTCTTGAAAAGAAAAGCTAAATAAATAAATTTTTGATTCATTTCAAAAACATATTTCTGTATTTTGTCCAGGCAATATCAGAAAAATCTTCATAAAAAGGAAAATGATACCATGCACTGGTCAGACTGCAGAGCACAGAGCACTGGGTGGTTATTAAGATCAAATTTAGATTAAGATCTAAATAGATCTCTTCATTTTTCCTCTACTTAAAATATAATATCCACACCGACCGAAGGGAGTTCTCTCATTAAATGGCGCGCAAAATTTCAAATTTCCCGGCTTTCTTATACACCACTCTGATTGGTTGAATTTAAGATAGATAGATTTTCCTAGAGACAAATTAAAGATTAAAAAATCTCAAGATTAACAAAAAGAGGAGATTAAGCGATATCCACAATTCTAAAGTTTTCAGCTCAGGCTTGTTTATACTAACTCTTTATTTACCTTAAACCAGTTCTCGAGCAGTCCAAAAACCAGTTTTTGAGCAGTACAAAAACGGTTAAATAAAATTTCACAATCCCTATCCCCTGTATTTTTATGATAAACATTACCTTGCTTTTATATACACTAGGCTGTCCTAGCGCTTCGCACCCATCTTCTAGTTCAACTTTTAATAGTTGCCCAATCATTCAGCATTTCATTGCGACAAAACAAAGATAAAATATTTTGCGAATTTACATTTTTTCGTGGATTTTCAAAATTTTACGAAAAACAAAATAGTTTAAGTCAATTTTTTGTTATTTTGAGGAATCATAAACCTTCACTGGAGTTATATGATATTAGGTCCCGCACAAAATTAGGACCCGATCAGCACAGTCGTTCTGACGTTTATTCATTTTTTTTTATTCTGATACATATGTTTGTCGCTTATTTCAAAGGATAATTAAATCTATTAAATTGTTTATTGATATATTCACAGCCGTGAGAAAAATCAATCGGAAATAAATAATCAAATGAATTATTTTTTTAAGGTTACTTAACAAACATATACAATATTATATTAAATAATTTAGTGAATTTTTTCATTTATATTAATATTAAATATAAGAGGGGGGTTGAGGCATATTGTAAAGGTTAACATAATCCTTTGTTAATAAACAAACGAAGATTTACGCAATTTTGCCATTTGCTAAATTCATTGTTTTAATCTTGTTTCTTTGTGAATTGTGTCGAGGAATATAAACATTATTTTTATTATCTTGTATTCCTCGTGTATTACAGATAAAACTAATACACTGCAACATTTTCGATAAAATTTTGAATTAATAATTATTTTTTAATTTTGTTTGATGATTAGTCATTGTTTTCATGTTGTGGTTACTGTAAAGTTAAGCATTTGTATAACTTCATTCTTAGGTAAAGTTATCAAATTATTAGGAATGTTATGTTATATATATATATATATACAGGGTTACCCACTACGAATGAGACTTCAGATACAATTGTACAGAATTTAAACTGTTTCCTTATATTCACTGTTTCCGTCAAATGTAAACTTGTTTGTTTCTGGGACAAATCCTTAAATAAGGAATTAGATTACTATAGCTAAGGCAAAAAACATAATTTAACCTTAATTGTGATCGTCACATTTTAAGAGTTTCCTGTCGTTTTTACAGTCTCATCTTTTGTGGGTAAACCTGTATTGTATATAACGTAAAATACACGTTTATTGTGTGATGTGTGTACTGTGAACATATAGCTGGACAAATCGTCACACTGGGGAGTTGTAACAAAATCAAAAATGTTAAATTTTGGGTAAAATATGGATTAGTGGCATTTAATTAAGATTTTTCATATTTCACGGGCAACGCCGGGTACTAAATATATATATGAATATATAATATATTTCTATGTAAAATTATCAGACATCGCAAATGATATCTTTTGCGTGTAAACTTTTACTTTTTTAATCTGGAGGCACATTGTAACGTTTACAGTGCATGTACTGTACTGACTAATGTACGATCATACTTTTCACTTATTTCCGCTGTTTAGTTACATCTCACCCTTTTTCACTTTTCTTTTTTTAACTTATTTTCACTTTTAGTTTATGTTATAATATATGTAAATTTTACAAATATATAAATATAAATTGTTTTAATCATAATGTTTCATGGTTACTTTTTTTACAGGATCTTTTATTTGGGTTTCAAGATGTTAGGATTAAAATATCTCATCTCCAACAGTAGTTTCATCACTCCGTGTTTGAGCATGGTTCAAAACAGCAATTCTAATAAGTTCGCCCCTTGAGGGGCTCTGTGTCAGGGGCTCCTTGGTGGGGGACAAGGGGGGATTCTGCCCCTTGTTGAGGGTGAGTGGGGTGGTGTTGATGGTGGTTGTGTTGAGACTTGAACTTGAACCGAAAGATAAAGAGTTCTGTGCGCTTAATTGAGCTCTCCTTCAGGCAAATAGATGTTGGTTTTAATACAGGGAGCGTTAATTTACATGGGAAAATACATGAAATTTGTATAATTAAACAAGAAATCAACAAACCTACATTTCAATAAACAAAGTTCCCCATCCAACAACCAATAATTATAGCAACCAATTCATTAATCAACCAATTAACAAAATCCAATTATCTAACCAACCAACCGACCAAACAACCAACCTATCAGTTAACCAAACAACCAACAAACTAACCAACCAACCCATCAGCCAGACAATAAATCAACCAAACACCCAACTAACAACAAATCTAACCATAAAAAAATTCAATCGTCCTAACCTCCTAAAAAACCAAACAAGCAACTAATCAACCAACCAAATGTTAATATATTTTACCAAACATGCAAATAATCAACCAACCAAATGTTAATATAGTTTACCAAACATGCAAATAATCAACCAACCAAATGATCATATAATTTACCAAACATGCAAATAATCAACCGACCAAATGATCATATAGTTTTCCAAACAAGCAACTAATCAACCAACCAAAGGATAATATAGTTTATCAAACAAGCAACTAATCAAGCAACCAAATTATAATACAGTTTACCAAACAAGCAACTAATCAACCAACCAAATGATCATATAGTTTACAAAACAAGCAACTAATCAACCAACCAAATGTTAATATAGTTTACCAAACATGCAAAAAATCAACCCACCAAATGATCATATACTTTACCAAACAAGCAACTAATCAACCAACCAAATGATAATACAGTTTACCAAATAAGCAACAAATCAACCAACCAAATGATCATATAGTTTACCAAAAAAGCAACTAATCTACCAACCAAATGATAATATAGTTTACCAAACAAGCAACTAATCAACCAACCGAATGTTAATATAGTTTACCAAACATTCAAATAATCAACCCACCAAATGATCATATAGTTTACCAAACAAGCAACTAATAAACCGACCAAATGATAATATAGTTTACCAAACATGCAAATAATCAACCGACCAAATGATCATATATTTTACCAAACAAGCAACTAATCAACCAACCAAATGATAATACAGTTTACCAAACAATCAACTAATCAACCAACCAAATGATCATATAGTTTACCAAACAAGCAACTAATCTACCAACCAAATGATAATATAGTTTACCAAACAAGCAACTAATCAACCAACCAAATGTTAATATAGTTTACCAAACATGCAAATAATCAACCCACCAAATGATCATATACTTTACCAAACAAGCAACTAATAAACCGACCAAATGATAATATAGTTTACCAAACAAGCAACTAATCAACCAACCAAATGTTAATATAGTTAACCAAACAAGCAACTAATCAACCAACCAAATAATAATATAGTTTACCAAACAAGCAAATAATTAACCAACCAAATGATAATATAGTTTACCAAACAAGCAACTAATCAACCAACCAAATGATCATATAATTTACTAAACAAGCAACTAATCAACCAACCAAATGATCATATAGTTTACTAAACAAGCAACTAATCAACCAACCAAATGAGCATATAGTTTACTATGGAGGGGAGGGGATGAAGGGAGGGGGAGAGGAAGAATTATTGCTATACTAAAATTAAATGCAATGCACACATATAATGATATTGCATGTTTGTTATGAAACATAAAACAAGCCAGTTTTCTATATACTCAGATGCACTTCGTATATAACGTAAACATTACTAGGTATTGATCTTAAACATTACTTGGTATTGATCTTAAACATTACTAGTTATTGATCTTAAAAATTACTAGGCATTCATTTTAAACATTATAAAAGGTATTGATCTTAAGCATTACTAGGCATTGATCTTAAACATTTCTAGGTATTGATCCTAAACATTATAAGGTAGTGATCTTAAACATTGCTAGGTATTGATCTTAAACATTACTAGGTATTGATCCTTAACATTATTAGGCATTGATCTTGAACATAACAAGGTATTGATCTTAAACATTACTGGGTATTGATCTTAAACATTACTAGGCATTGATCTTAAACATTACAAGGTATTGATCTTAAACATTCCTAGGCATTGATCTTAAACATTACTAGGCACTGATCTTAAACATTACAAGGCATTGATCTTAAGCATTACAAGGTATTGATCTTAAACATTACCAAGTATTGATCTTAAACATTACTAGGTATTGATTCTGAACATTACTAGGTATTGATCCTATACATTACTAGGCATTGATCTTAAACATTACAAGATATTGATCTTAAACATCAACAGGTATTGATCTTAAACATTACTAGGCATTGATCTTAAACATTACTAGGCATTGATCTTAAACATTTTAACGTATTGATCTTAAACATTACAAGGCATTGATCTTAAACATTACAAGATATTGATCTTAAACATTACTAGGCTTTGATCTTAAAAATTGCCAGGTATTGATCTTAAACATTACTAGGCATTGATCTTAAACATTACTAGGCATTGATCTTAAACATTAAACATTACTAGATATTGATCCTGAACATTACTAGGTATTGATCCTAAACATTACTAGGCATTGATCTTAACCATTACTGGGTATTTATCTTAAAAATTACAAGGCATTGATCTTAAACATTACTAGGTATTGATCTTAAACATTACTAGGTATTGATTCTAAACATTACTAGGTATTGATCTTAAACATTACTTTAATATGAGTTCTAAACATTACTAAGTATTGGTCCTAAACATTATTTATATATTTATTCTAATCATTACTAGGTATTGATCATAAACATTACTTAATTATGGTTCCAAACATTACTAAGTATTGATCCTAAACATTACTAGGTATTGATCCTGAACATTACTCGAATATCGAGAAAAAAAATGACATAAAATCTCACGAACAAAATTGTTCGAACATTTACCAAAAAAGGAATGCATTTAAATGTGTCAGGAATTGCCATCCACAGTGCACATTGAACATCCATAAGTCCTGGAAGGCCTAATCCATTATATGATTAAAGTGATACTATAACCTCGTTGAGTGATGTACATTAAGTTGATTTGTTTTTGCCATATATTTTCTTTCAGAGTCAATATTTGGCATAGTTTAAGAAAAGCAAATGTTACAAAATCATTTAAAATTATGATTATCATTATTATTATTAGTAGTAGTATCATTATTATTATTATTATTACTTATTTTGAACATTTGATTTTATTACAGTATGCCAAATGTTGACACAGACAAAAAAATAGCCAAAAACGATCCAAAAACGACGCAAAAAAATGTGTTGTAACGATTTTTTTCTATTTTACAATAAAATAGAATCATGAGAGTGGTATAATGAAATTAAAGGTAACCTGGTTACTTGGTGCATTTGCTCCGCCATTCTCTTTAATCCGCCGCGAACCTTCGCCTTCCGAGCATAAGCGATATCCACAATTCTAAAGTTTTCAGCTCAGGCCACAAAAAAAAATAAAGAGGGTCTT